>NC_056744.1:1259929904-1260229904 GCF_019279795.1 Protopterus annectens
TCAGCAGCTGAATAATTTCTTATTGCACAAGTTCCTACTGCACTTTGTGAATCTCACATGAATAAGAAGATCTATTTAATATAATATAGCACATTCATTGCCATCTCTGTATTGTTTATGTTTAGAATCTGAACTATCACTCATTTATTTGCACCAAAAAAGTTGACTGTCCCATATCTTGTCAGTGTCTGGCTTCCCTGAGATTTTTGCCAGAGTTCAAAAGTCTCACCACCTGAGGGAAGAAGCTGTTTCTGAAATTGGACATTTTACAGTGCACTCTACAGTATCTTCTGCCTGACAACAATCATTTAAACAGATCATAAGCAGGGTGTGTAGGACCCCTGACTATTTTTGTAGCTCTGTTGTGACTTCGTGCTGTGTATAACATCTGTAGTGCCTGAAGTTTGGAGCCGGTATCTTCTCTGCCACTTTCATTATCCTTCGTAGGGCTTGTTGGTCTGAAACTGAGCAGCTCCCATACCACACTGAAAAGTTACACGTTAAGATACTTTCTATGGTACCCCTAAAGAAGGTGGAGAGACTAGGGGGTGGTGGACTCCCTTTCCTCAGTCTCCTCAGGAAATGCAGATGTTGCTGATTCTTCTTTACTATATGTCCTCAGTCTCCTCAGGAAATGCAGATGTTGCTGATTCTTCTTTACTATATGTCCTCAGTCTCCTCAGGAAATGCAGATGTTGCTGATTCTTCTTTACTATATGTCCTCAGTCTCCTCAGGAAATGCAGATGTTGCTGATTCTTCTTTACTATATGTCCTCAGTCTCCTCAGGAAATGCAGATGTTGCTGATTCTTCTTTACTATATGTCCTCAGACTCCTCAGGAAATGCAGATGTTGCTGATTCTTCTTTACTATATGTCCTCAGACTCCTCAGGAAATGCAGATGTTGCTGATTCTTCTTTACTATATGTCCTCAGACTCCTCAGGAAATGCAGATGTTGCTGATTCTTCTTTACTATATGTCCTCAGTCTCCTCAGGAAATGCAGATGTTGCTGATTCTTCTTTACTATATGTCCTCAGACTCCTCAGGAAATGCAGATGTTGCTGATTCTTCTTTACTATATGTCCTCAGTCTCCTCAGGAAATGCAGATGTTGCTGATTCTTCTTTACTATATGTCCTCAGACTCCTCAGGAAATGCAGATGTTGCTGATTCTTCTTTACTATATGTCCTCAGTCTCCTCAGGAAATGCAGATGTTGCTGATTCTTCTTTACTATATGACTGCTGTTTACTGACCAAGATAGATCATTCACAATGTGAACCCCCAGGAGTTCTGTGCTCTTTACTCTTTCCATCATCTCACCATTAATCATGAGAGGAGAATGAGCTGGTTGTGTTTTCCTGAAGTCCATTCTAATCTCCTTTGTTTTGTTGACATTAAGGTTGAGGCTGTACTTGGTTAAAAACTTCCAATAAAACAAAATAAAACTGTAGCCCTTGATGATGACTGGACTGTTGATGTTAGCAACCAGAGATGGGATGAGCACCATTACAAACACCATCATAGTCTATAATGGTTGATGGAGTTCAGGATAGAAATCACCTCCATGGCTGCCTGCATGACAGCCCCCCTGGTTTGCTTTCACCTCCAGGGTAGGGATTCCCTAATGGAAGAAAAAATAATGGGATTATTACCTATTGGGAATATTACCTATAGGTGAGGCATGATGTTACATGGCACAATGGGTAAAATGTTTGCAGGAAAAAGCAGTAAATGGGGTTGCAAAGAATGTGTGGTAGGGTGAGTTATATTATACCAAAAAAGGTTAAAGAGCTAGACACATAGTATAGGGTAAGAGGAAGATTTTGGAATGGGAAAAAAGAAAGGAGTCAACTGATGCTGCCACTATGGGCTGAAAGTGAATAGAGAGTTTTAAGTTTAATTGGATTTAAAGATGACGGAAGTGCCATTAGTGGGGAAACTCTTTATTGTGTAAAGGTAGATATAGAAACAGCAGTGATAGCTAGTATAGAGGAGCCTTTGTTCTACAAATATCTTCTGGGAGTTAGTAAGAGTGGAAATGGCTAGGCCTGACAGATGCAGCAGTCAGCAAGAAGTTAAGTATCACTTTTCTAAGCAACAAGCTCCTAGAGGAAACATGTCTAAGGAAAGAGAAATTAAATACAAGATAAGAGTAGAGGTTTGGTCTGACTGGCTATTATTATTTGTTTATTTATATTTGTTTAATGGGTAGTGAACTGTTCTCAATTTACCATTTGCAGACACAGGCTGGGTGAATAGGATTACATATAAAATGAACAAAACATATTTAAATGTAGAATGATATGCTAAAAATAAATATATATACATGTTTACAGATACTTTGGAGGAAGTGAAGCAAAACTAGTTAGAGCAATAATGTTGTCTGAAACGTGGCTAAGAGGTTGAGTGGAAAGGACTGGATGGGAGCAAAGTAGGACAATAAGGTAGGGCATAGTGCAGCACCATGAATCAGAGATGGCTTCCCTGACAATTTACAGTCTTCAAGTCTAAATAATGTTTCATGCGGATGAACAACAGAAGTCTAAATGAGAAGCCTTGGGGCAAGTGCACAGGTTACAGTGTGATTAAGGTAAGGTCATTCATATAACTAAATAACAGAGAAATATATGATTCTAAACAGTTGAAAGGAGCACAGAAGATAAAAAAAATAAGTAAACTAATTTGCTACTAAAGTCTTAAAGATGCTCTAAACCATTTAAAGTAACTTACAAAAAAAACCGGAGGTTTCCTAAGTGCAAGTGAGCTATTAATCAGATCACTGTGTGTGCAAATAGGAATCACTTAAACTGCAGTAGTTGTTCTTATTTTTCATTGAGTGACTGGGAGACTGTTGCACTCACAATTTTTGGCTCACATCACAGCTGGGCTTTTTGGGCAGGGAAGGAACATTCATCCTATGAAGAAAACAAAAAAAAAGCAATGAAGGGACAGGTGAGTAAAAGGTTAGTAAAGGATAACTAAAATAAAAGTGCAAGGTAGAAAGAGAAAGCAGGGATGGAAGAAAGAGATGGAGGAGGAGCAGGAAAGTGAAGCAGGGAGGGAAAAATTAAACAAAAAAACTGGAGAATGAGCAAAAAGTAAGGCAGTGTAGATTGGAGAAAAGAGCTAGAATAGAAAATATAGGGGATATACAAGAGGACCTTACCAAAATATTTACAAATGTAATCACATTTTTCCAGTTACAATTGCATGTTTAATATAAATGTTAGGGAATGATATCAGAAAAGACAAAAAAAATATGTAGTAAACAAGTAGGTAACCACTTTAGCACTGTAACACTAAGCGTCAGCTAAATACCAGAACCTGATAACTGAAAGCTACTCAGTACTTGTAGTGCACAGGTATTGACCCACCCTACCAAGTCAACATATTTATGCAAAGGAGTAACAAAACAATAAGGACCCTCAACTAACATTAGAATGCAATCAAAATAAATCAATGTGTACCAATGGGAACAGCCATCACAAATAAGACTAAATTTAAAAGTGCACATAGGCAATATTATCAATTAACACTTGCTCTTTTAAATGTAGTTAGAAAACATAAAGCATGAATACATAGTGTAATGCAGATAAAGAAGTCAAAAACAATTTGAGAAATAAAGCAGGACTACATAGTATAATGCAGATAAAGAAGTCAAAAACAATTTGAGAACAACATAGTAAATATAGTCAACAAAACTGAAACCATACAAGCAGTTAACATTTTTTTTTCATTCAGCTCATTAGCTTAAATAAAGCATATAATAACAAATAAATACTATAATGAAGACAAGGAAACCAAAACAAGTTTTTGAACAAGACAGCAAAGACAATAACCAAAGATGAAATTATTTAGGCAGTTAGAGTTCCACATCCAAAACAGAGACAGTAACAAGCAAACTGTTATACATGAGCCCCAAAGCGTGCGCTTGATTGTGGCGGCGTGCCATACTAAATCGAGTTATATTTTGCTTAGACAGTGTTTTTTGGAGAATCGAGATCTCCGCTGCTTTTTAGTGTCTTGCTATGTTAAATGAGTTTAGTAATCTACCTATTTATGGATTACAGTAGTATTGGCCTACTGGATTAAAAGAAATAGGAAGGTAAATGTCTCCTGGAGTTGTTTAAAATAATTGAAAGTAACAGCAGGGGTGCTCAGTGTCACAGAATAAGCTGAGGTATGAAGAGACAAGAAATTACTGGACAAAAAAGGGCCAAACAGGCTCTCTGACCATATATTTAATATGAAAGGCAGTTAAGCAAAGGGGGTTCCCAGACATTTGTTTAACCTGTGATTAAAAGTAATCACTTTGGGCAGACAAGAGAAATCTAAAACAGACCTAAATATCTAAATTTCCAGAACTGCAGAGAAGCCTAATAACCTAAGGTCAAGTGCTGAGACTATAGTGTGCTCATGGGAGCACCAGAGCTATAACCACTTAACAGAGAAAAGTAGGATGCCATATAACGACAACACACACAGAAGGGCTAAATAATATTAGTTATCTTTTTAAATCCTTGGTAATAGGTTGCATATGACATTAGAATGACACAAATGGCAAAAATGTGAATGCAAGTGAAACAAAAAGAATATAGTCATCTCTTACTAGCCATCATATTCAGTATATGCCACAATTCACTGAGATCTGATTGTCTTATGAGAGTTTACTTTTCAGTTAGTTAAAAGGTACTGAAATATCGCATTGAGAATAGCAATGTCTGCTTTTGTCAAAAATATAGCTATAAGAAACTAGAAAAATTTCATTGGGATATGACATGCTATTTATTATTGAAATATACTGATATTCTGACTTTCCACATTAGATGAAATTAAAATTATTATACATGGGCTTGAAAATGTGTACATGGTATGCCTTATAAAATCAAGATGTACCTGGATAAATATTGGAGGCACAACGGACAGACTCAATAACCCATTCAAATGGTATGTGTCACTGACTATATAACCCAGGGTCCCCTACATCAAGATTCAAAATATCACAAACACTGTATGTCAGTGTGGGTACCCACATACTTTGTCTGTGTATGTGGTTTGAGCCCTTCATAAGAAGAGTATGAATATGTTGGATGTTGCGCCCCTAATAAGCATAGTTACAGCTAGAACTTCAACATCTACCAATCTATTCTCACATGAAAACACAAAAGCTCATGTATCACTAACTGTCTAACCAATAAATGTTGTGAAACAAGTTCTCACCTTATCCAGAATGAATGTCACCTTTGTGAGTAGCATTAACTGGTGTTGTGCAAGTTTAACAAAAGTTATGATGCCACTGTCATCACAAAAAAAAATAAATAACTAAATAAATAAACTTGGCTGGCTCTAAACAGTAGTAATGGCAGTCCAGAACCAAGGATACCAAAATGGCATTATTTCTTCAACTGAGTTATCCCTTTTCAATATAGGCAATTTCATCAACAGCATAAAGAAGGCTGATGTGATCATTTCAGCCAGTTATTAACTGAGCAAAAGATTATTCTGCATATATATTTAGCCATGTATGTAAAATTTTGAAAATTCTTACTTACTGATTTCCATCTGTTAAATGATGTTTGCAGCACAGCAATACACAGAGCATTTGCCACATAAATATTATTTATAAAGCTGCAGATTGTGATACTCTGCATTTTGACCCTGTCTTTCTCTATAAGGAATTTGTATCTAAAATAATAGTGAACCTATTAACACATGTATGTGTATTACCCATTTAACTTGATACTCACTGGCGATTCAAGAAATAGTTTTCAATTTTTAAAAATAAATCGAGCATTTCAAGTTGAATATGCAATTTTTTAATGAAATCAGAAATGTCCATGATGAATATTTACATTTATTTAATGAAATCAATAATGTATTTCACCATTTTAATGCTTATTTGTTTATTTTCACTGTAGTACCACTGTATTTGCAATAACAGTGTAATTTATTGGCAACACAGTTGCTAGTGTAATTCTTTTGCTGTATTCTCCTGGAATTAAAATATTGCATTTGGTGAAAGCCAGTCTTATTTTCTGTTAATAGCTATATGAGTAACAGTAGCATGTAAGGGAACTGGAATGGCAGCAATTTTTTTCTCCCTTCCCACCACTCCTGTTTCCTCTAGATTACACTGTTTTCTGTTAAGTAAGGAGATAAGTGAAGCAACCTTAACAGACCCAGAGGGTGTTTCACATGCCCTTTGCTATTCTGCACTACCACCCTAAGCTAGCATTGAATCAACTAGACAAGTTCATACCTGACTAAGCCAGAGACTAAGAACTTATATACAATCACTAGTGTTATACAAAAGCAGTGATACATATACATACAACTATTTCAAGCACAGGCATTAATGCCCTTCTAGCCTGAAAATATACCAAAACCGTTGTTCCCATAATAAGTGTCAAGGCTGTTCTTAAAAATACCTAAACAAGTGCTTGATTTAATGTAGTTTGGTAGTTTGTTCCATGCATCAGCTGCTCTCTCAGAGAACCAATCAATATATTTCTCATTCCTATAGAATCTTCTACATAGGTTGTCTGATGATTCTCTACTACTTTTTTTCTTTACTCAAATAATTTTTATTTTGTTTTTAAAGAAAACAGTAAATTTAGATTACAATTCAATAATAATGAATAGAACAATAACATTATTTACAATATTTACAAGTGGCCCAAAGAAGAAAAAATAATCAAAATAAGAAAAAATAACATTCAGTAAATTAATTCTTATCTCTTATTTTTTTTTACAAATCAACAAAAGTCTATGTCTCTTTGAACTCATGTGATGGAGATTGTATCCATTTGTGTTGTTTCAATGAGTGAAAGTATTTTGTTCCAATGGTTATCTGTCCACTTTCTGGGAAAAATTCTTTCTTCCTTGACTTTTATCTCCTTTTGCACAGTCTCTTTTAGTAGGAACAAAAAGTTTGCAAAACATGGAAGGGTTGTGGATTTCCATTTCCTTGTGATACACTTTCTGGCTACAGCCAAAATAGTCCATAAAAGATATTGATCTTTTTTGTTCATAACTACTGTTTCATCTACATTCAGGAAAATTAGAGATTTTGTCAAGACAAATGAATCATTATAAATGGCTTGGAGAAATTTACCAATTTCATCCCAATATTTTTAATGCAGTCATAAAAAATATGTATCCAATCTGCTTCACAACTTAAAGAGCATCTCCAACAAATAACATTTTGTGTAGAGTTGAATTTAGCTATTTTGCTTGGAGTGTAAAAGGCTCTATGCAAAAATTTCCAAGTGAAGATTCTCCATGTTTGAACATTAGAAGTTAGTTTGATTGAGTATAATAAGTTATTTTTACAATCATTTGAAAGATTTGTTGTTAAACCTTTAGTTATAAAATTCCAAGTGTTTTGATCAGTTTTAATCTGGTAAACTATTAGAATTTTATATAATTTAGAAGTTGAATTTGACCAGTTATAATTGTCATAGATCAATTCATATATATAGTTTATGAATTTTGGTTTAGTTTTAAAGGGTGAATCATTAATAATTTTGCATAAATCTTTGGAATAAAGTAACATTTTTTGCAGACTAATCCAGTCTACATTTCTTATATCAAATTAATTTATAACTTGATGACTACTTAATACTTTGAGGTTGTTTATACATTGGATCCAGCATATAAAGTTGTTGGATTCCCAATTGTGTGCTATCATGAATTTTCTTTATAAATTTTTTGAGATATTAAATGGTAATAATAATTCAAACCATAGTTTTATGTCAGGATTGGAGTTTATAAAGGTTCTGAATAAATTATAGATATAATTTAAGTATGTTAGATTAGTGGGTTTTGATGTGTTATTTTGAAAATTAATACATAATATGTGCCAAAATATATTCTTGTGACTGTTCAAGGATATATTTTTTGTTAATTTGTTTTCATTTAAAAAAATAATCATATGCAAGGTTTTCCAAACAGAAGAGAAATTTGGGTTTATCCAGTTCAAAACTAGTTTAAAGATAGAGGCTTTGATATATGTCTCTATATCTGGTAAGTTAATTCCTCCTAATTCCCATGGCCTAATATGATGAGAGAAAGCAATTCTATTCTTTTTTGGATACCATAGAAAATGTAAAAGAATTTTATGAATTTCTTTTAGAATTATTTTATTTGGAATTGTAGGTATATTTTGAGCTATATAATTTATTTCTGGAAGTGATATCATTTTTAATAGCTGTAATCTGTCATCAAATTTTAGATTTAATTTATTCCAGTTTTCTATATGTGTTCGTGTTAAGTTTAAAATTTTATTATCGTTTAGAGTCAGAGTAGTATTTATTTTATCAGATATAATTCCTAAATATTCTAAAAAAGAGACTTTTTCTCCAAGTATATGACATTTTCTCAAGTGAAAGTCCCCCTTTCTGTTTAGTAGAATATGCTTTGATTTAGATTTATTAAAACAAAGACCAGAATTTAGAAAAAAAATTTCCACTTGTATTTCTAATTCTTGTAAAGATTCTTCATTTGGAGACAAAGTGAGTAATATATCATCAGCAAACAACATAATCTTAGAATTACATTGATTGTGAATATTTAATCCTTCAATTTTTGAGTCTCTACGTATTGTTATTGCAAATAGTTCTATTGATAAGGCAAATAGAATGGGAGACATAGGACAACCTTGTTAAGTACCCTTAGTTATTTTGAGGGCTTCTGATGTGAACGGACCTAACTTTACATAGGCCAAATTATCTTTGTATATATTCTTTATCAAATTAATAAAATTTAAAGGATACTCAAAAAGTTCTAAATTTTTAAATAAATAATCCCAATTCACTGAATCAAATGCTTTTTCTATATCTAGTGTAATTATGAGAGCTTCTATACTATCCCTGTTCAATATGTCAATAATGATTAGGATTCTTTGTATATTATCGTAAGTATGCCTGCCATAAATAAAACCTGTTTGGTCTTTGTTTATGACTTGAGTCAAGGATTTATTAAATCTATTGACTAATATAGTCATAAATATTTTGTAATCATTATTGAGTAGGGAAATCGATCTGTATGAACTACAGAGGGAAGAATCCTTGTTCTCTTTTTTTATTGGAGTAATTAATGAATACCTCCAGGATGGTGGAATTATGTTTTGAACTTGAACTTCATTTAGAGTCTTATGAAGCAAAGAGATTGCTGGATTTGGGAGTATCTTGTATAATTCCATTATTGTGCCATCTATTCCTGGTGATTTGTTGTTTTTACTCTCTCTGATTTTGTCATTTATTTCCTTGAGAGATTTGTTTTTCAATATCAATTTTAAATTTTTCAGGTATTTTCTTTATTACATAATTACTTGTTTGTAATCTTACGAAAGTAGATTTGTTTTTATTATTTCCATAATGGTTAGTATAATGGAATTTAAAAGCTTCTAGGATATCAGTTATGTCTGACAGTTTTTTATTACATTTCCCTTCATGGACAATATTTGTCATATTATTTTCCATATTTTGCCTTTTTATTCTCATTGCTAAGTTATGTAGTGTTTTGGAGATGCTGAGAGTGAACTAAATTTTAATTTTTCCATTGCCAAATTCATCTTATGAGTTAGAATTTCATTGTATTTTTTATTTAATTCTTCAATTTCTTTTTTTTTACCTGAGGACTTCTTACATCAGAGGTGTTTGCATTAATTTCTGTTATTTGTTTTTGAATGTTGTGCAATTCTGATTCCCATTCTTTTGTTTTGTTTTTGAACCAGGATATAATTTTACCATATAAAAAGGCCTTTAAAGTGTCCCATATTATTATATTATTTGTATCATCAGTACAATTTGTTTCTAAAAAATATTGAATTTCTGAGTCTAACCATGGCTTAAATTGTTTTAATTTAGTAATGCAAGCTGGCATTCTTGAAGTGAAATTTAGTCTTTTAATGTCTATTTGTAATAGAAGGAGTAGAGAGTTATGATCAGAGAGTGGGCATGGAATGCTAGAAAATTTTATTATTTTCCTATTTAAGTCTGGAGATATAAATATTTTATCTATTCTTGTTTGAGTGTTAAATCAGTAATCACTATGTGAGTACAATAATGAGTTAGGTTCTTTAAAATTAAATGTATAA
This sequence comes from Protopterus annectens, assembly GCF_019279795.1. Taxonomy (NCBI): domain Eukaryota; kingdom Metazoa; phylum Chordata; order Ceratodontiformes; family Protopteridae; genus Protopterus; species Protopterus annectens. The sequence goes on from NC_056744.1 coordinate 1,259,940,006, forward strand.
AATAATTTTAAGTTTTCTGTCCATTTCTTGAGATATTTCCCTGTGGAAGTGAGACATAAATACCTTTTATTAGTTGTCACAGAGTTATCTAGAATACAGTTAAAGTCTTCTCCTATTATTAAGATACCCTTATTTGCCCTATTAATTAGTTCTATTTGCTTTTTAACTGTGGATACTCCTATTCCAGGAATCCAATATACGTTTACCAGAGTCCAAATTCTATTCTGAAATCTTATTATTACAATTGATAGTAACCCCTCTTTATCTTCATAGTTGTAAATAATCTGAAGATTAGCCACACTTTTTCTCCATAGAACTAAGACTCCTCTAGTTTTTTTTTTATATGAGGAGTGAGATAGAATTAAGTAGTTACTGGGTATCCAAGTAAAATTGTCATCAGTTTTAAAGTAAGATTCTTGTAGGAATATAACTTGTGCTTTTTGTAATTGTAGATATTGTAATACGTTTGATCTTTTTATTGGATTAAACCATTGATATTTAAAGAAAACAATGTTATGTCTGTCATTTCTATAGGTAATTACATTATGATTTTGGAAAGAGACATTGTTAAAGTTCTTTCATTATTGAAGATTTGTGAAAATATACTTTTTTTAAAAAGTAATTTGAATTGAACAAACTTCTTTCTTTGATAGTTTAACAAATGTTTCAACTTGGGCCAAATAAAAAGTAAAGAATGAATAATGAAGTAACAACACATTTTATTTGAATGAATAATAACTTTACTAAACTATTCCAGAAACATGAAGTGCTTAGCACTCCTAATATGATTGAACTAATAGGTTCAATCAGATTTTCCCTCAGGTTCGTCAATCGCATGGAAAAAGATATGCAAGGTTGAGCTCCATTTATTGAAATCCTGAAGGTATCTTAAAATATTTAAATTTAGTAAAAGAGCATTTCAAACACTAAAACTATGTTCCTTGAAAATTCAGCTCGCCAAAATAATTAATCTTTTACTTGAAGTTATAATAATATTTGGGTTAGTATTACTTTTTTAATAAAGAAAGTATGGGGATGAGCATATTTATGCTTATTTTTATTTACAATAGAGATTTTAGTCATGCTAAATATGTTAACAATCACATAGGAATGAGTCATACTTTTCTTATGATATAATCAATATGAGTTATCATTTAATGTTTTGTTTATACTTCATTCTATTAACATCTTAGAATATAGGTTTAGAGCATATTCCTTTAGCTTAAAAGTACACTTGTTAATTAATCTTTATATCATTTAAGAACCAGTTTAAGCTCATTTAGTATAATTGCAAAGTTCATGTACATAATTAACTTCATATGCTCAACTTCAAAGCAATCCACTTAGGATATATAGGTTAGTTCACTATTTGTGTTAATATTTCTACTCCATCATCTAGTTGTAATTAATTGTCCAAGCATTTCCTTCCCACTCTCTAGTTCTTTCTCTGTTTTGTCTATGTGTTCTAGTCTTGTTTAAAGAAGGCTACCACTTATTTGTGTCTCCTATGGTCATAATCATTCCTGATCTGAGTCTAGATTTTGAGCCAAATAAGGCAAATGTATCTATCATAGTTAATTTATTCCTCAGTTGTTTTAGTGTGTGTTAGAATATTTGTCTCCCTTGTAGTTACCACATTAACAATACACTCTTTAAAAGTTGATCTGACTATTACCTAGGCATTCATTTAGCCATTCATTGATTGTAGTGCCCCCCTTAATGTGAATTTATCTAGGCACTTAAACTGAAATGCACATAAAAAGCTTCTTACTATAAAATAGCAGTGTCTAATCAGAATGTTCTCATGGACCGATTGAAGGTCATATAATTTTAGTATGGATTCTACAAACTGCTAATAGGTGAATTATATCTTACATACAGGGCATCCTGCGACCCAGTTACTGATATATTTACTGCAAATCTACTGATAGCAGAAGTACTGTGCCTGATAGACATTACCTATCTTCACATTTATTTTGTATACATAGCTTGGAATTATATATATATATATATATATATATATATATATATATATATATATATATATATATATATATATAATTTTTTTCTTTTCTTCTTTTATTTTTTTTATTTTATTTTATTTTATTTCTACCTGAATATGTATATTTATATATCTTGCACTAGTAATAATTTTAGGGGACTAAGTGCTTTCATTAAATGTTTTTCTGTAGGTTTATCCATTTCAGATTAAGCAAAATAAGATGCTTTTGAGTGAGCATACAGTTCTTATGCACATTGCTAACAATATTAATCAAGATGTCTTTCATTAGAGGGCAGTTCACAGTTACTAGATTAGATTAGAACAGTGCTTCTTCATTCTTTTAGACAGCAGTGAAATACTCATTCATGGTATTTGTCATGTATTCAGCTGTCGTTTCTCTAGTATTCATAAAAATTTTCTGACTGAATATTCTTTAAATCTTATCATCCAAAACAAGCAGAGGATGATGATTAACACGCAAGACATTAATTTTTGTGTTTATGGAACTACTCCGGCTGTGAGGAGGGAGTTTTTAATATTACTAAGTTTAGTCTTCATATACATTTGTAATCAATTCCACAAACAAATCAGCTCCCACAAGATAGTTTACATTAAATCACAATACCATGAAAGAGATTAAACCGCCTTCATAAAAAATCAGCTCTCAGGTATGAGACGTTTTCACAAGGAAGACCTGTATTGAATAACATTTTGAAGAAAGAGAGCAAAGACAATCTATGCTTTCTGTATTATATAACACATTTTCCTTTCCGCCCTTTAACTATCATCCAGTTTATATTTTAGGGGTCGTATTGCTGCAGTAGAGATTAATCCATAAAAAAACTGCAGTTTGGATCAATGTTCATTTTTATTTTCATTTTGACTGTCGAGATAGCCACTGTGAGAATGTGTGAAGCATACAATTCACAAACTTAAGAGGTGTTCTTTGAATTCAGCCTGCAACATGTTTCATTTACAACTAAATAGTATGCCAGACCATCTTAGTGAAAATAAACACTAGCAGTTATTTCAGAGAACCAAGTGCCTTCATTAAATGTATTTCTGTATGTTTGTCCATTTCAAGATAAATAAAGTAAACTACTTTTGAATAAGCATATAGTTCCTATATATATATATCGCTAACATCATTAATCAAGCATCTTTCATTAGAGAACAGTTCACATTTGCTAGTTTAAATTAGAACAGTATCTCTTCCTTCCTTAAAACAGCAGTGTAATGATTATTCATGAAATAAGTCATGTGATCAGCTGTCTTTTCCATAGTATTCATGTAAATTTTGTGAATGAATATTACTTAACTCTTATCGCTTAAAGCAAACAGAGATTAATAATAAACACACTTGTCATTAATTTTTATTGTTTATGGAGTTTCTTTGGCAGTGTGGTGAGGGTTTTTTAATAAATTAATGTAGAACGGATCTCAAATGTAAGTAGATTTAGTCTTCACATATATTAGCATTCAATTTCATAAGTAAAAAAGCTCCCACCAATTAGCTTACACTAAATCACAATATTATAAAAGAAGTTAAACTGCCTACATGTAAAATCAGATATCAGATATGGGACATTTTCACAAAGAGGACAGGTATTAAATAACCTTTTGAAGACAGGTGCAGCCTAATCTTTCTGTTCTATATAATACGTTTTCCTACCCATTCTTTACTATCATCTAGTCTATGTTTTAGAGATCCTGTTTCTGCAGTAGAAATTAATCTATAAAGGGACTGCAATTCAGATCAATGTTCATTTTTTTTTTTTTTTATATTTTAGCTGCCAAGATAATCACTGTGGGAGTGTGCGAAGTGTTCTATGAATTCAGCATACAAACGTTTCATACATAACAAATAGAATGCTAGACAATTTTAGTGAAGATAAGGAAGTAATAACATGACTAGAGAGCTCGAGATTATATTTTAAAGCAGTTTTAGCTGCTAACGGCTCTTTGGAATTTTAAACCGCTAGTAGGCAAATTTTTTAACGTTTTCTCTCACCCCTGAGAAAATGACAAGTTCAAGAAGCATTTATTTTAAGACACATTATAAAAAGTTGGATTTAAATTATTAAAATTTTACCACCGTGACTAGTAATCATCATGTTAATAAGTTTGGAATGACACTAGCATTTCATTAAGATACTAATGCTCTATGAGTGAGAGTTTAACTAGAAAAAACCTCCGAATAAACTTTTCAATTACATAAAACTATATAACTCAAACACCATAACTCCATCAAGTCCCCTACTATATTATTACATTAGCATATACATTATGATACTTTTTAAAAGAAAAAAAACTATTTATCTGTCTGAAGTGTATTGAACAATAAATGTATGAAATGTTCTTAATATCAGTCTTTTGTTTTTTCTTTCTCACATCAGTCCAAGTGTTTTTTCCAAGGTTCTCTTTAAGGAGGTTGAATTTGACCAATCCATTTCTTCTGGTAGTGAGATTATATTGTTGTTTTTAATGAAGGAAGTAGCTTCTTCGATGTTATTAAAAGTTCTTGTCATTATTATAATGAATTCTGATTTTGGCAGGGTATACAAGTTGTGACTTTATTTTGTTTTGTTTTAGGAATTTCACTAAGGGCCAACTTTTATTTCTTTGTTCCAAGACTCTTGATGAAAAGTCATTATCAAATCTTATTTGGGATTGCTTGTAAGTAAGTGGACTTTTCCTCCATGTAGATCTCAAGATCAGTTCTTTGTCCATAAATGACAGAAATTTAACCACTATAGATCTTGGAGATGACTTAGATGAAATAGGAAGTGGTTTCCCAATGGCCCTGTGTGCTCTTTCAATTCCATAGGATAAGCCCTCTTTCAGTTCTAAGATTTCAGATAACCAAGAATTCAAGAATGAGATGATGTCCTCTCCCTCAGACTTCTCTGGAATTCCAAAAATTCTTATGTTTGTTCTTCTTTCCCTATTTTCGATATCATCTATTTTGTTTATTAGCCAAGTATTCTGTTGTAGTAGAAATTCACTATGAAGTTCTTCTTCTTTTAGCTTTCCGTCAATATCATTTAGAGATGTTTCGATGTCTGATATTTTTAGTTGCTGTAGAATTTCCTTAAGGACATCAGTTTGATTTTGGCAATTTTCTTTAAGGTTTTCTAGGTTTTCAGTAAATCTGTCCATCTTCGGAGATAAATCTTGAAAGGTGGCTGATATCAGTTGGATTTCTCTTTTCAGAGTAGAGTCTGAGTGAGAGTTCTTGGAGTTGCTCATTTCCACATAGCTTAGTTAGTCTTCAGGTTTATTTGACAAGAAAATTTCAAAATTTTTTCTTCAAACTTGGTGGTTCTATTGCTAAGAGTTTCTCATATAAGATTTATCAAGAATTATTTGATAATAATAAGATTTTCCTGTTATTTCTAGTATGAATATGTGGAGCTCACAAAATGTGCTGCTTTCAGTTAGGCATTAGGCTCCACCTCTCTCTCTACTACTTTTTGATAACTGAAACATTCCCAGAGACAGTTGTCTCTAAATGCCCTATATACCTAAATAAGTTCTCCCCTTAAATATCTATAAGAGACACTATACAAGTTCAGATATTTTACTCTTTCATAATAACTTACATTTTCATATCCATGTGTGTGATTGGTATATTCCCACTGTACTCTTTCCAGTTTACTCATGCTTGTTTTATTATAAGGTTTGCATATTGTTATTTTCAATCACTGTGTACTTTATTACATATTCATCTTTCAGTTTATGTCTCCCAAATATCACATGCTTAGTTTTTGATGTGTTTATCAGCATATTATTCCCTGTGCTCAAGTACTGAATTTAGTCAAGTTCTTTTGCAGATATCTTCTGTCTGTAACATATTTATTCAATTTCAGTTCATCTGCATAGACACTATAAAACACCTCAGATGAAAAAGATAAGTATGAAAGATACAATCTAAACAAATAAGGGCCCAAGACAGAGCCCTGTGGGACACCCTGGCTGTAACCAAGAGTTTTCCCTGTACAGTTGCTGTATGATACTTTCCATGTTCTGTTTATAAGCCATGAAGCAATCCATCTTATCAAGAGTAAATCAATACCTACTTGCTGTAATTTATTGAGCCATGTTTCATACATGGCCCTGGCAAATGCTGAATTTAAATTTACATAAATTACATCACAACACAATTTTTCATACATAGCTGTTATTATATTGTTATACAGCATCATGTTACAAGTGGTAATAGATCTATTTTCAACATATGCACACTGATATATTTTTATTTTATTTAACACTTGTTTACCGGGAAAGTCCAACTTGGAAAAAAGCCAATTTCATCGGAGGCCCAGGGAGAAACACTCCAGATGCATGTCTTTGTAATGTGGGAGGAAACAGGAGCACCCGGAGGAAACCCACACAAATGCAAGGAGGACATGCAGACTCTGCACAGAAGACACTTTAGCTGATAATTGAACCAGAGAACATCTTGCTGTGAGGTGACAAAACATTACTACTGCACCATTCATAAAATAACCAGCCCTGCCAGGTCTCGAACCCAGGACTTTGTGCATTATAGTCATAGCAAAATACCACTGCACCAAATGAGCTGTAATATGGCTTTAAGTCCCAACCTTTCCAGTTCTGAAAATAACTTATCCAGTATTACCTTCTCCATTATTTTCCACAACATGAAAGTAGACTTAAGGGTCTATATGCCTCTGAGTTTGTCCCACTCCCTTTTCCTTTAAAGCCAAGTTTAATAAGTGCATGTCTCCAGTCTTGAGTAATCTCCTCATATTTATATGACCTAGCAAATAATAGCTACATTGGTCTTATAACTTCTTGCTGAAGTATTCTCAGGTCATTACTACTTATTCTGTCTTCTCCCTGTGCTTTGTTTGGATCCAGTTTGCATAGTTCTTTTTCAATATGATCTATTTTGCTTCCAGTATCTGAGGTTACCTGGATGTCACTAGAACTACTTATCCCCTTTGTGGAGCCAGAGAGTTTTGTATAAGATTTTGTAAATATATCTATAATCTGTTGTGCCTGAGAATAAATTTTAGAATCTACACACAGTTTGTCAGTTTGTATGTCTTTACTCCTTCCACATCTTATGTAACTATAAAATGGCTTTCTATTGTGCTCAATATCTTTATATAAAATTTCTTCAAATTTTTCTTGATCTTGTCTCACACTATGCTTAATTTGCTTGGCCAGCTTGTTTATTTCAGTTTTCAAAGTTGTAGTTCAACCTCTTTCCAATTTCTTATTTTTTTTGTCTCTCATCTTAACCAAGTATCTTGTTCTTATGGAAATATATCCCCTTGACATTGTAAGTCTAAATCCTGATGTTCAACATTTTTTTTATTTTTTGCACTCAAACAATTTCTCTTTCAAAACTTTACACATTCATTCTGCAGTTTTTCTACTGACTGCATCACTGCAATTAGTTTTACATGCTAACTGTTTTGCTTCCATATAATCTGTTATTAATCTTCTGTGCATTGGTTTAGATTTCAGTTTGGCAGAGTTATCAAGCAACAAATTAACCTTTATAAACCCATAATCACTGTACATCAATTGTGGTAAAGCTTGACATGAAGCAACAGTAATTTTTTTAGAAGACCAACAATGCCCAGTATGTTCCTTTCCCTGGTAGTTTTTTTTTTTTACAATCTGAAGCATTTGGTGCTCATAAACAAACATTATAAATAATTTCTTTACTAATGCTGTTGAATCAATATAATTCCAGTCTGTTTCTGGCAAATTTAAGTCCCCAGCCACTATTATGCTTTCCTCCTGTGTTTAATGCAAGAAATGTATGATACTGCTAGGCCACCAGCACTTGACTTTGGTGGCCTGCAAACTCCAAAAATTGTTATATGTTCCTGGGTTGTCTTTATTATCACAGTTACACAATCTATAGTACTGGTGTTATCATTAAACATGTAACAATCACAGGTCTCATAATCTTTAATCTATATCATAACACCTCCATCTGATTTTTTGTTAGAATGTCTATTACAGTAAAAGCATTTATACCTTGTCAGAATCTGTTTCCAGTTAATGTTCTTTAACCATGTTGCACAAACAACAACAACATCAATCTTGTGGGAACGTAATAAATTTTCCACTTATAAAACTATTATTAATGCTCTTGGTATTAACAAACATCAGAGATGCATTAAATGTTGCTACAGATGAACTGTTAAATTTTTGTCCTGGCAAAAATCCTGCCTTGTGTTTGTCAAATATTGCAAAATATCTGCTGCAAATATTATCTTCCCTGATATTGACAAATGCATGTCATCCTGTCTGAATGCGTCCTTGTGGGATTACTGAAGTTTCAAAACTTTGAACATCATATGGCTGAGACAATATGATTGAAGTTTTGAAACTTCACATATTTTGAATGGTGTTTGCCGTACAGAGCAGAATGGGAAATTTATTGTTTTCCTCACTGAACTGTGATCTTAGAGTTGGTATATTTGAATAAGAGGGTGTTAGGTATGGGGGGCTTGCCCCCTGCAAAAATTGTAATAAAAATGTTTTTATTTTTTTTTTATTTTTGAAGTTTCAAAACTTCGATTATATGGTCTTGGTCGTATTATGTTCGACGTTTTGAAACTTCTGTAATCCAATAAGGACCTATCTGAACACGTGTGCCCAAAATTAGGCTCCGACACTACATATTTCCATTTTTTTTTAAATGGGAGATTTTTTTCCTGTAGGTATTTACCCCCAAAAATATTTTCATTCACAGAGACCTGTCTCTGCTTTCTGTTTGTGGTTAGTGAAAATACTTCCAAACACCAATATAAGTTATACTATCTTAGAGGGCTGTAAGTTCCCTGCTAACAGTCAGAGATTCCTTACAGATGAGATCATTTGTACCAACATGAATAAAAACAGATCCATACTTCCTTAAATTAAGGCATTCTAAGGCTTCTCCTGTTGTTGTGTCTTTCGGCTTATCCCGGTTAGGGATTGCTACAGCGGAACTCCGGTCCACTAATGTTTGGTAGTGGATTTTTACTTGCCAAGTTACCAGCCCTGACGTACAACCTTCAAAGAAGGTACGCCCATTCACACATGTCTCCACACAGAAGACACTCTAGCTAAGAATCGAACAGGACAATGTCTTGCTGTGAGGAGACAATGCTACCACAGCACCACTACTGCGGGTTATTCTAAGACTTCTCTAATGTCCTCTATTTTTGCTCCTGGCAATCATAACACCATTCGATGTTCAGCATCTTCTCTGCAAATGTTAAGTATCAGTTCCTCTGATAACTGAATCTCCAGTTACAAGAATATATTTTTTTTACCAGATCTGAAGACTTCTAATTCAGTAATATCTGCTCTATCAATTGCTACAAAGGAATTATCTTCATCACCATTAGTCTTGTTAATCAGACTGCTTTCATTGCATATTACATTTGCTAGCATATAATTCCCATCCAGCTGGTTTTGCACATTTAGAGTTTGAGCCATATTTTTAACATCTATCTTTCTCCTTTTTTTTTCTTACAGTAATGTTCTTCAATCCTTCCACGTTCAATTTTGATTTCTTCCTTTTCACCTGCCCCTTGCCTCTTTTTCCTACCTTCTCTTTTTGGAAACATGCTGCTTTTTTCTGTAGACTGAAGGTTTTCTGATAAGAAAAATGTTATCATTCACTGTAATCTGTGTGTTATGTAACAAATCATTGCCCTTTTTAGTATGAATTCTCTTTACAGACAATCAGTTTCTTTTTCTTCCTTGTAATTTGTTGTGAACTTCTTCCTTTCTTTCTTTTTTATTTCCTTTTAAACACTCTGAATCTTGAGATTGTTGGATACTTTTATCCATTATTCCAAAGTTTTCAGGGGCATCATCTTATTTCAAAGGGGTTGAGTGATCTTTGCAGACAATAGACACATCCTTTCCTAAATGTGTTCTGCTTTCTCTTTTTCTAACATTATTTATCTCATCAGTCCAGTCATTAATATATGAAATAACAGTTCTCCAAGCCATGCTAATTGCACAAGTGCAATCATGATCAGCAAATCTAGATTTACTATTAATAACTGTAAGCAAATCATCCAACTTTTGACTTGAGGAACGTAGATCACCAGTGTTATCAGGCATTACCTTTAAGCATATATAGCAATTATTACACTGTATAAGATTTTTGTGTTTTAACAAATCATTAATTGCATACTCATTTAAGGAATCCATATTCATCTTCAAATTAATAAAATATACAAAAGAAAAGAATAATAAAAATCAGTAACCAAAGAATTCAAAGAGAACTTAAATCAACTTCTGTGAGAAAAATCACACAAACAATATGCAACTAAGTAAGTAAAATAAAGTTGTTGCTCTGACTATGCAAGCTCTGAAAGTCAGATAAAAGCTTTAATTTCTTTACTGCCCTTGTGGTAGCTTCTGCTCACTATCACTCATACTTGCACCTCTTTTTAATAGCAAAGGTCAATAAATCACTAACCAAGACAGGATTGTTTAGATAAGCTTCAGAGTGTCCTCTCTCTAATGTCTATGTGACTTTATAGCTGACCAGGTCACTTAAGTTGCCTAGAGTTTGCCTGTCTAAAACCTATCCCTTTCTAACAACAAACAGTGAAAATTAAAGGTAAAACAATAAAATATAATTCAAAGTAAATCTTACTGTCTACAACCTATCCCTTCCTTCCAACAAACAGTGAAAAACAGTGGTGAGAAATATAATATAAATTCAAATAAAACTTCTTTTACCAGGCAACTTCACAGTAAATCACAAACAGTGATGCTGACTGTGTTTAGTTTGCCCTGCTTCTTTCAAGATAGATTCCTTCAGCCTTGGTGTTTCAAGATATATGATGCTATTCTGGACGTGCAATTGACATCTCTCTCGCTAGGACAGATTCCTCATATCCTTCACTTGTGGCTTTTGTTTAAACAGTGGAGCAGGGTCAGCATACAGCCTTCTTAGAACCACACTCAATGTACTTAGGGAGGTACGATGGAACTCACACACAACACTGTATCTGCAATGTAAGGACTTACAGAGGATGAACAATTAAATGTCCATCACTGAGTAACACTTTAAATTCAAGTAGCTGCTAATGGATAGAAAACTTTTCTGACTTGAGGTTAAAAAAAAAAAACTGAAGGAAAAAACTCTGGGTGAATGACATATCTGATCAACTAGGAGGAAATTGAAGGAAACACTTTCATTGCCTAATCACTTTTTGATGTCATGGCAGTCTGTTATTTGCTATAAAGGAAGATGTCTTGGACATCTTAGCCCTCTTTCTCCCTTACAATGGTCTGCTCATGAGGTGCATGATTTCAGAGTAGGCTGTATTTTAACTAATCCCTAGACATGTCAGTTAATAGCAAGATCAAGACATCTTTCAAAGTTCCATACGTTCACCCCTTTACTAGTAACTAGACAAGGTTCTGCTACTGCTGTTCAGTCATTCCTGTTTAAATATTAAAAGGTCTTTTGCAGCAGTACAGAAAAGACCATACCAGCTAAAATGATTTGGTATAAAATAACTTAAAAGTAAACAGCAAAACATGTAAGTTTCACTTCAAATATGTAGTGCTTTTTCTTACTGAGGCTGAACTGACTTTATAAATGATGGTATTATGGGCTTGGTCCTTTCCCTGCATTAACCTTCAAGAACAGCAGATTGTTTTCTGTGAAGCAGTTGCAGCTCAGCAATGAGATGGGTCTGGTCTACAATGGTTGCACTGTGCTCTGTGAAGCAGTTGCAGCTCAGGAGTGAGATGGCTCTGGTCTACAATGGTTGCACTGTGCTCTGTGAAGCAGTTGCAGCTCAGGAGTGAGATGGCTCTGGTCTACAATGGTTGCACTGTGCTCAGTGTAGCAGTTGCAGCTCAGGAGTGAGATGGCTCTGGTCTATAATGGTTGCACTGTGCTCTGTGAAGCAGTTGCAGCTCAGGAGTGAGATGGTTCTGGTCTATAATGGTTGCACTGTGCTCTGTGAAGCAGTTGCAGCTCAGGAGTGAGATGGCTCTGGTCTACAATGGTTGCACTGTGCTCAGTGAAGCAGTTGCAGCTCAGGAGTGAGATAGCTCTGGTCTACAATGGTTGCACTGAGCTCAGTCATACTTTGCTTCTCTAACCTACCCCATTCCTGTCCAACTCCCAAAGAAATTTCCATTATAGCATCAAGCCACACCCATCATATTCAGACAATTGTTAACCATCCTTGTTATTAATCATATAATTTCCTTTATAGCTTCTAGCAAGACCACATCTCATTTTGTCAACTGCTAATGAGCCTCACAACAAACCAAACTTCTACCCAAGTAAGATGTCACCTCTAACTACCAAAATTACTGCCTTCCATGAATTCTTTTCTGTGTTATTCCTATACTTTTATGTTTCACAAATTCCTCTCCTCTTGTTCTATACTTTTAGCTGCCATGGCAGTTCTTGCTATGTTATTATCCCTCTTCCTTACAATAATACATTTTGTTACTGTGTCAGTGTTACCCATTATATTCTGTCTTCACTAGCAATTTACATAAACTGCTTCATTGCATACTAATACCCATCTACGTACTAAATCCACTTAGTATGAACCCCTAGCTTATGTATTTCCTGAGCTCAAAACAAGCAGTACATCAAAGCAGAGCACTTATACGAACCCTAATGATTATGATAATATACACATATGGTGAATGACTTATTTAACATCTATTAAAAACATCAACAGATGGAACTATATTGCCATTACAAAGTGACTATCAAAGAAATGGACTATTTCAGTCTAAAATGTACTCACAGAAATACTTGCATAATCCTACTGCTACTACAAGCAGGAGACATATATCTGTGTCATTTCTGTACTTCACACTGTGAACAGTAAAATCCCACTCTCACCAGAAATGTTCATGGAGTAACAGCAAAAATAAAAGAAATATTCTTTACAATTATAAATGTAGAAAGCTTAAACAATAAATTGGCACAACTGGAAGATTGACTATCCACCTAGAACTCTTCAATGAATCTTAGTAAAGAGAGATAGGTGGCTGTCTCCCTCTGTTACTCAGAAATATCACATCTTCGCAGCCACTCAGCAAGGTAAGACAGTCAGTGAAGGTGTGATAAAATTAGCTGATAAAGAAGACAACTTCATTTTTAAACTAACTGCCAGTAATATTGCTAGCAATGATAGCTGTTCCAGCTGGATGATAATAGAATGGGCATGTGGTGACAATACAGAGCTTCTCATTGCCTTAGTGTGTGTGTATATATATATATATATATATATATATATATATATATATATATATATGTGTGTGTGTGTGTGTGTGTGTATATCCATCTCTATCTTCCACCATAATGTAATAAATGATGAGCACTATGCTATCCAAAAGCAAACTACATAAACTGATAATAGAGACCAAACATAGCTCTTTCATCCCCATAAGTAACTCCACAATGCAAGGATTTCAAAAGGCACATAACGAAGAATTATGTTTATTACTTATGGAAAACAGTAATCAATATTTCTGTAACTTGACTGCAACTGAAAATAGACAGTCCTTTATAAAACAATGGTGAAATTGTCATTAAGAATGCTAATAAAGCAGGTGGATTAGTTGTAATGGATAAGGATGTTTATGTAACAGTGAGCTTCAGCAACTAAATGATGGTAAAGTTTAAAGATTATTAGATAAGTCAATAATCACGTGAATGAGATGCATTTAAATGGTTATTTATCGTTGAAGTTATGGAATGCTTTTGTTTTCCACATCCAGCAATACCTATTTATTATGAGCTGCTGATAATTCATAAAAATCAAGAGAACCCACCAATGAGGCTGATTGTCTCAGCTCATGGATTGGTCACAGAACCTGCATCAAGTCACTTACAATTCATTCTTAAAGGTGCACTACTGATTATTAAATGTTACATAAGGGGCAGTAGTGACTTGTAAAGCAGCTCTATGATTGATACATCAGGTATAAAGCTAAGACATATCTTTGTCATACTTGATGTGGATTCATTGATTACTGTGATTTCAAATTATACTAGTATTGATTTTGATATGAATAATTTAACTACCTTTAAACAATTATCAAGTTCAAATATTAAATACTGTCTATGATATCACTGTAACTGATTGTAACTAAAAATGCATTTGTGTTTCAGGGACTTATTTATTTACAAATAAAGGCATAGCCATGGGCACTTCTGTGGCAAATACATATGCCAATATAGTTTATGTCTGTGTGGGAAAATTAATATATTTTTAACAAATTTAATAATCTTTTTTCAGAACAGGTTCTATTTTATAAATGTTTTGTTGATATTTTTTTATGTTTTGGGGTGGTACATATAATGACCTGAATGAATGTTTTTTTTTTCATATGACTGGGAATGTAAGTTTTTAAAATTTAAATGATCAAGCTCAGGGAATATTTAATCTTTTTAAGATAGTCAGTTGGAAAGGCATTAGAAAGTGACAATATTACTTTGGCTCATAAGAGAGAAGTTAAGAAAACTGTATATTTACACAGACCTAGCATGCACGCTACATTTTACTTTAGTAACATTGTAAGAGGACAAATGACACATTTAGCAACACTGAAGAGCAACAATGACATACTTGAATGACAATTAAATGATTTGTCCTCTGACTTTTGTAAGAGTGAGTATAATGAGGAAAATTATTACAACAGAAGTACGTAATAATGGCAAGTCATGGAACTCAAAATACACCTGCTTTTTTTCTTCTGATGGTACCTATAGACATAACATTAGTCAATGCAAGCAACAAAGCAGATCAACTTTTAACTTATAATTGACACACTACAAGTTGCAAAATATATTAGTTAGACACTGGGACATTTTGAGTAATGTACACAGACTTAGGAATGTTTTATTAAATAGACCATAAATTGGATATAAAAGTTGTTTTGCAAGGAACAACTGGATGAAAATAATGTAACTGTTAGTCAGTGACTGGGCATGTAATATGACCTCAAAATAGGAAACAATTTTGCAAACACTTGTACAAAGAAAATTGGTTTTAGTCCTGTTAAATAGACAAAATATATATTTACAACTTCAGTGATTCTGTGAAGGCCATATATATCTATGTATGGGTCTACTTCTGTAGACTGAATTTACATTTTGCTGAAACTGAAATCAATGACTCCCCTCTCCCGAAACTACACTTGCACAAAACTTCACACTGCTGAACCACGGAAAACTGAACAACAAATATTGCACATCCTTTGAAAACTCTATATATTTTAAGATTTAAACTAAACCACTTACCTTTATTGATGTTTTTTCAGGGGGTAAGCCCCCCCTGCACCCCCCACACTCCCTGCAAATTTTATATACCAACTCCGACATTGCACTACAGTGTGGAAAAGGTACGATCCGGAAACATTAGCATACTTCCTTGTTTGGTTTTCCATGGTATGGCAGTGTGAAGTTCTGTGTAACTAGTTTCAGCAGAGTGGAGTCATTGATTTCAGTTTTGGCGAAGTATAAATTAAGTAATAACACACAATAGGTAAGAGCAAAACACAGTAGATGTCCCAAAGTGTCATCAAAAACATCCTCAGTACTTCAGTAGTCCCAAAGGCAGCAGGTCATCAAAAATTCTCAAATGATGCAACGACTAATTCAGTATAAGGACAAATGTTTTAATACGTAAAATACAGAACCGGTAAGCGCTTTCACCATACGGCTTCCTCAGACCTTTAAACCCATCTGAATCAGTCAGTTTAAATACAAAAACAGGCGGGAAAGTTAACATGACTTAAAGTGAAAGTACAATACATAAAATAAAAACAATCATGAATGTTAATAGCAATAATCTACTGAATCTATATAAGACTTTAACTAGAGCATCCTGTTCCAATAAGTAGAAGATATAAAACTTGAAGAGAAAAATATAATAAGTATAAAAAATGTACATAGCAGCAAAAGGCAATATATATTTTATAAAAATTATAAAGAATATATAAAATATATATATATATATATATATATATATATATAAAAAACATATATAAGTAATTATATGAAAAATAATTTAAAAAGGCACTTCAATCAAGCCCTCAATCTCCTTAACTTAAGGAAAGGTTGAATGGGAACCTTACCATTCAATCCAGGGCTTGAATCAGCTCTAAATCTCATTATCCAGATGGTCTCTCTAAACTCTGTAAAGGTCTTAATATCACCTCCTCTGATGTCTGTAGTAATTTTCTCAACTATTCTAAACCTAAAACTATGTGTCTCTCCATTCTCTACTACATGTTTAGCAAGAGCATTGGTTATAGATCCCATCCTGATGTGGTACATATGCTCTCGCATTCTGTCTCTCAAACACCATTTGGTCTTACCTATATAGAATGCCGAACATCCAATACAGGAAGCCAAATAGACCACATCAGTAGACATACAATTACCACTTACATGAAAAGCGAACACTCCAATTTCAGTAGGATGTCTAAATACTGGATCCAATTCAATTAATGAACAAACATTACTCCGGTTGCATGGTGATGTGACTAAGGGCCCTATAGAATCATCTGAAAGATTATCCTTCGGGTAACAAAGGAGCCTCTTCAGATTAATTTTATTCTTATACACAAATCTAGGTGTAACCCCTGCAACTTCCTTAATTATGGGATCTACAGATAAAATATGCCAGTGAGTCCTGATCACATCCTTAATTAAGCCAACATCTTTGGTAAAGAATATCGGAAAAGCTACCTGATCCAGTACCATCATATCTCTGGGCCTCCTATCTCCTGTAACATCTACAGTTTGAATCCTGTTAGAAAAATATGGGGCTGCTGTTCCAGACCTCAAGTGGTCTATGCCCACTGTCCCTCTAACAAAATCACTAATATCATAGTCCCTTACTAATAACCTCTGGCATAAATCGTCTAATTCACCTCTGAAATTGGAGTCATTTGGATTGTATCTAGAGATACGCATTGCTTGTCCTTTAACTATATTGTTGTAGATGTACCCTGGATGCATACTATGATGATGTAATAAAACATTCTTATGGCATGACTTCCTATACAGGCCTGTGTTAATCAGCCCATTATCTAACCTTTCTATATAAATATCTAAAAAAGGAATCTTCACTGAAGAGTAGTCTACAGTAAACTTGAAATAATCAGTAATAGAGTTAACCTCACAGACAAATTTATCCAAGTCCTCAGAAGTCCCAGTCCATAAAAGAAACAGTTCATCCACAAAACGTCTATAGAATGGAACAAAAGTTTTAAAATAACACATTTGAAACATAAACCTATTCTCCCATTCAGCCATAAATAGGTTGGCGTAGCTATTGGCACAAGAAGTGCCCATAGCCACGCCATCCTTCTGCAGAAAAAGAATATCATTGAAACAAAACACATTTGATTCCAGTATGACTTCCAAGAAAGTCATAACCAGATCAATCTCTGTATCTACCATATTAGATGTCCTCCTTAAATAACTATCCACCATTTCAATTCCTTCTAAATTCGGTATCACAGTAAACAAAGATTGGACATCCATTGTAACAAAAATATATTCCTGACCTAGTGGTGCTGTATTAATGAAACTATATAAATCCAGTAAAAACTGTTTAGTATCCTTTAAAACAAAAATATTTAAATCAACTATTTGTCTCAGATGTTTCTCTATATAAATAGACAGAGGTTCTGTGGACCAACCTTTCCCAGCTACAATAGGCCATAAGGGAGGATTAACCTTATCCTTATGGATCTTAGGAAGGCCCTGAATAGCCGGAACAAGTGGATAGGTAACTTCCAAAAATTTAAACAATGACAAATTAATCAATTCACTCTTCAATAAGTCATCTAACATGCTATGTATCCTATGAATCAATCTATTAACTACCTCTAACGTAATAGGGGTATAAAAATTAATGTCATTCAACATTTCAATCATTCTCTCTCTATACTTAGAGGTATCCATCATTACTATCCCACCCCCTTTGTCAGCAGGCCTAATGGTAATGGTAGTATCATTCTGTAACTTATACAGAGCCTTCTTTTGTTTAAATGACAAATTATATTTGCCTCTTATTATTACCATTAGAATTCCTCATTCGATACAAATCGTCTTCTACTAACTTACTATATGCTGCTAACAATGGGTGAAGAGGAGGGGTATAGGTACTAGGTCTCCTCATGTCTCTACAAGTAAGACCATCATTACTATCTCTAAACTCAATCTTCAAGGATAAATTACGTATAAACAACTTAAAATCACGTAATGTTTCTTCAAAGTTACTATATGTGGTAGGAATAAATGAGAGGCCTTTAGAAAGTACAGCTATCTCATCTAACGTGAGTATATGGGAGGACAAATTGAACACTATGTCATCCGTTTCCCTTCCCACATCTTCTTTATATTCCGGTTCGGAAACCTGTCCAATGACAGTTTCCTCTTCTGTCTCCCTCTGCTGGCGGAATGTGTCCGCCCTTCTCTGGAGTCTATCCTGATGGGGAAAGGGTGTTTACTATCAAATACATTGTCACTGGGAACGCCCAGATCATTATGGGATCCATTATCAACTTCTTCTCTGTTTTTACTGGTCCCAGAAATCTGGGAGTTCGGTGTTTTCCTCCTAACAACCATGTCCTCAGGTGGTTCATTAAAAGGATGACTCTTATTAGCATTGGTAACAGGTTCTTTTTTAACTGTATCTACCAATGCAGGACTAGTGCTAGAACCAGTAAATGTGGTATCTATCAAAGTACTACTGTGCCTGATAACTTTATTTAAATCCACATTTCCCAAATCTAATTCATTCGACACTGCTTCAGAATTCACAATAGGTGCAACAGTAACAGGATTATTGCTATTAGAAACAGTGCTATCCACAACATTAGTTTGTCTATTTAAAATCTGTCCATGTTCCACTAAGGATAAGGTTAATCCGCCCTTATGGCCTATTGTAGCTGGGAAAGGTTGGTCCACAGAACCTCTGTCTATTTATGTAGAGAAACATCTGAGACAAATAGTTGATTTAAATATTTTTGTTTTAAAGGATACTAAACAGTTTTTACTGGATTTATATAGTTTCATTAATACAGCACCACTAGGTCAGGAATATATTTTTGTTACAATGGATGTCCAATCTTTGTTTACTGTGATACCGAATTTAGAAGGAATTGAAATGGTGGATAGTTATTTAAGGAGGACATCTAATATGGTAGATACAGAGATTGATCTGGTTATGACTTTCTTGGAAGTCATACTGGAATCAAATGTGTTTTGTTTCAATGATAGTTTTTTTTTTTGCAGAAGGATGGCGTAGCTATGGGCACTTCTTGTGCCAATAGCTACACCAACCTATTTATGGCTGAATGGGAGAATAAGTTTATGTTTCAAATGTGTTATTTTAAAAAATTTGTTCTGTTCTATAGACGTTTTGTGGATGACCTGTTTCTTTTATGGACTGGGACTTCTGAGGACTTGGATAAATTTGTCTGTGAGGTTAACTCTATTACTGATTATTTCAAGTTTACTGTAGACTACTCTTCAGTGAAGATTCCTTTTTTAGATATTTATATAGAAAGGTTAGATAATGGGCTGATTAACACAGGCCTGTACAGGAAGTCATGCCATAAGAATGTTTTATTACATCATCACAGTATGCATCCAGGGTACATCTACAACAATATAGTTAAAGGACATGCGATGCGTATCTCTAGATACAATCCAAATGACTCCAATTTCAAAGGTGAATTAGAAGATTTATGCCAGAGGTTATTACTACGGGACTATGATATTAGTGATTTTGTTAGAGGGACAGTGGGCATAGACCACTTGAGGTCTGGAACAGCAGCCCCATATTTTTCTAACAGGATTCAAACTGTAGATGTTACAGGAGATAGGAGGCCCAGAGATATGATGGTACTGGATCAGGTAGCTTTTCTGATATTCTTTACCAAAGATGTTGGCTTAATTAAGGATGTGATCAGGACTCACTGGCATATTTTATCTGTAGATCCCGTAATTAAGGAAGTTGCAGGGGTTACACCTAGATTCGTGTATAAGAATAAAATGAATCTGAAGAGGCTCCTTTGTTACCCGAAGGATAATCTTTCAGATGATTCTATAGGGCCCTTAGTCACATTACCATGCAACCGGAGTAATGTTTGTTCATTAATTGAATTGGATCCAGTATTTAGACATCCTACTGGAATTGGAGTGTTCACTTTTCATGTAAGGGGTAATTGTATGTCCACTGATGTGGTCTATTTGGCTTCCTGTATAGGATGTTCAGCATTTTATATAGGTAAGACCAATAGGTGTTTGAGAGACATAATGCAAGAGCATATGTACCACATCAGGATGGGATCTATGACCAATGCTCTTGGTAAACATGTAGTAGAGAATGGAGAGACACATAGTTTTAGGTTTAGAATAGTTGAGAAAATTAGTACAGACATCAGAGGAGGTGATATTAAGACCTTTACAGAGTCTAGAGAGACCATCTGGATAATGTGATTTAGAGCTGATTCAAGCCCTGGATTGAATGGTAAGGTTCCCATTCAACCTTTCCTTAAGTTAAGGAGATTGAGGGCTTGATTGAAGTGCCTTTTTAAATTATTTTTCATATAGTTGCTTATATATGTTTTATATATATATATATTTTTTTATATA
Organism: Protopterus annectens; assembly: GCF_019279795.1. Taxonomy (NCBI): domain Eukaryota; kingdom Metazoa; phylum Chordata; order Ceratodontiformes; family Protopteridae; genus Protopterus; species Protopterus annectens. The sequence continues at coordinate 1,259,960,669 of NC_056744.1, forward strand.
TTCTTTATAATTTTTATAGAATATATATTGCCTTTTGCTGCTATGTACATTTTTTATACTTATTATATTTTTCTCTTCAAGTTTTATATCTTCTATTTATTGGAACAGGATGCTCTAGTTAAAGTCTTATATAGATTCAGTAGATTATTGCTATTAACATTCATGATTGTTTTTATTTTATGTATAGTACTTTCACTTTAAGTCATGTTAACTTTCCCGCCTGTTTTTGTATTTAAACTGACTGATTCAGATGGGTTTAAAGGTCTGAGGAAGCCGTATGGTGAAAGCACTTGCCTGTTCTGTATTTTACATATTAAAACATTTGTCCTTATACTGAATTAGTTGTTGCATCATTTGAGAATTTTTGATGACCAGCTGCCTTTGGGACTACTGAAGTACTGAGGACATTTTTGATGACACTTTGGGACATCTACCGTGTTTTGCTCTTACCTATTGTGTGTTATTACTTTGCTTGCAGTTTGGCTTTATTGGTAAGAGCATTTGCTCCGTGCAGGTGTGCGTTTGACTGTTCTAAAAGTATAAATTAAGTCTGCAGAAGTAGACCCCTATTTATATGTATATGTGTATAGCTAGATAGATAGATATAGATCTATAGCTTTGTGCAAATTTTCTTCTATCCTCTACATTATAAAGTCTAACAGGAAACTCAAAGAAAGAATATGTGACCATTTATCAATAGTCAGGAGAAAAATAAATATGAATGCATTATATAAGCATATTGAAGAAAAGGGGGAATCACATTATTTCAATTTTGCTATTTTACAATATTAGTATTCATTTTAGAGGTGGTTATATAGCAGCCCAAACAGAAATATTGAATACAGGTGGATAAGCATGATAAGGGCCGATATACCACTGGGTTTAATGGGTGTGCAAATATAAAAACCTTGTTAAAATTAAGGCATTTAAGATTATACAAGTGGTGTCAGTATATGGATGACATGATGTCACCTGATGTGGAAAATAAAGAAGTTTATCTGGAGTATTGTTTTATTAACCTGATGAAGCACATAGTACAAAAACTTGATTTTATATGCTGGTTTTAATAAATCAATAAATATTGATTCTTGAGCTGTTATTAAGTTATAGAGCAGAAAACACATTTTAACTCATCTTGTGAGATGAGGTAAAAGACCCAGTCCTACAACAGGCAAAAGTACAATTTGATATGTAGTTGCTACAAACGTATCTAATAAAATATTAGGACTTCAAGTGCTGCTGCTCATGGTGAATGGCCTTTACCTAGTTCTTCCTACCTGAAAATTAAAAATGGGATATTGATAATAACCTGCATCATTCCCAACCCGAGTGAATCTCTATGGGAAACAAAGCTACAGGAAAGTATACAGCTGTGAATATTCAACAACTACACTCTCAAACAAAAACTTTCTGGATGTCATGAGCTCCTTAGCTCTATTACATAAAAAGAAAATCACAACCTTTCTTGCTCACTGGCTAATCGCTGAAACTAAACAAATTGTGAAACAAAGAGACAAAAACAGAAACATTTGGAAACTACTGCAGATTCTATCAGAATTCTAAAACTACTACAGAGTCATTTCCCTACCTTCCACCCCCAATATATTTTCAAGATGAGGAGAAAAACAGTGGTCCTTACTCTTCTATTCTCCAAAATACTCACAAAAGCTCTTCATCTCTTTTTAAACTCTAGCACATGGATTCTCTTATTTATACCACACAATGAGCACTAAAATTGCCAAATGCTGGTAATGTACCCACTTTGTCCCTTAGGGTGGCAGCCTACTTTACCCCTCCTTAGGTAAGCCTCTGATTATGGAATAATCGCAAACACAATACAGGGAATATTATGAACAGAAAAAAAAAAATACTTCCACAGACTGCAATCCTCTAATTCTAAGAATCCCAGATACTTTTGGAGTAACATCAACAAACTGATAAATCCAGGTAAAAAAAAACCCAGTGAGATAAATTACAATATTGCCTGCAAAATGAATTCATGTTTTATATTAATTGCAGTTTCTCTTCTACAGCAGCAATGAGCTGAAACCAATAATATAATTTCCAAAACTCCAGTTTTAGTATCAGCCATTTTCTGCAAACCTTGTAAAAATTAAAATCACTTGCCACACATCAACTCCGTCCCAAATATTGTAGAGGTGCTGCCAACATCACATCACTCACAGCAACATTATTAATTTATTTATTTATTGGCATTTGATTACCAGGAAATTCCAATGGGGTAGAAGCCTATTTTCAGGGGAGGCCTAAAAAGTAAAGCTCTAAAGTATTACAAAACATTTAAAGAATAATAATTTTTGCAGTCTTTAAAAACAGTATAAAAAACAAATTCAATTTAAATAGTTACACCAGATTAGACATAATATGAAAACATTGGTTAGATACAAGTTATATGGCAATGATTTAATAGTTGCAGAAATTGTAGTCAGTTTATAGGTAAAAATAAAGGTAAGTTAATATAATACAAACAAGAATTGCAGTATGAAGTGAGAGAAAAGCAGGGTTATGTTATATTTAGAGAGCAAGCTAGGGTAGAGAAAATTGATAGAAGTCAGGAAGTGAGTGAAGAAGGAATAGTAAGGAGAGATAAGGTATGAACAGGTATTTGTTCACATTTATGGATATACTTTATCCTGGTGTTGCCACTAGAAAATGCAAATGGATGGAGAAGGTACTGAAAGGAAGCTGGAGGAACATACTTAGAGAAAGTGAACATTAATAAATAGGGGAGAAATTTAATAAAGCCTACATGGACTTATTTTCCATGTAGGCATAGTGGCACACTGCTTAAATGAAAGTAAGCATGTGTGCAATACAGTAAACAGAGTTGAGTGGCATGCATGAGCGTGCCAACACAGAAGTATCCATGACATGCAAATTACCTGATAAGCAGGCCAATCCAGGAAGACCAATCCAGGAAGTAGATAGGGAGTCCTGCAGACCCCCGTGTTGGTATCTGCAGTGTACACAAAAATATTTTGTGTACAGGATGTAAAAATAACAGGGGCCATAAAAGGGCAGGTAAATGAGCAGAAATAGCATAGCAGAGACAGAAATGTGCAAAACTATCCACCATGTGTCCAAAATCATATGGAAATTAATGTAAAATATATATATCTAATTATTGGGGTATGTTTGCAAGGCACTCTACAGTGTGCAAATGCTGTTATGAGGAAAAAAATAAATAAAAAGTAGTGTAAAAACCAATATTAGTATGGGACAGTAATGTATTACAGGACCCTGCGTTGAGTAAGGACAATGATGGAATGCCTCTGTTGATGAGACATCCCTGTTATATATACCCTGGGAATGATGTGATTATCTGAACTCACACATCAAAACAGTTGCCAAAAGGAACCAATCCATGGTTTCAACAATACATAATTCACTCACCCACAGACCCTTGTGCCTGTGGAGTGTCACCTTGCAGACAGACACAAGTAAGCAGATGTTCATAGGTTCATAGGTTCATAAGTTCATAGTTTATTACTAGGCTAACTGCCCCTGTGAGACATTTTAAGCCTAGCCAGTTATCCCTTGTGATACTCAAACCCTGCACCTTGTATTTGTAAAGCAAACACCTTAGCCATTAAGCCACCCTCCCAACCCCCTGTTGTACTATACAATGGTTCAATGTATGCTGTGGGCAGGCCATCTTGTTTTTGGCCACAAGTTTGTCTATCTAGCTGCAACCAGACACATATGGCCATACTGCTAACAGTACACATATAGCAGGGATAATGAAAGGTAACCCACTCCTAGGACACTAGATACAATAAAAGTACTAAGCATTATCACTCTGCAGACCACACATGCTGTCTAACACAAGGCTACTTTGAGTACTCCACAAGTACTGTGCCTGCAATCACATATACAACAAATGTACTCCATGACACATGTGATAAGTAATGCGATGTATAGTGTGTAATATTAGATAGATAGGGGTTCTAATCTCACATCAGCCAGCACTCTGTTTGTAACTATATCCCCATGCAACACTACAGGCAACATATGGGCTATCTCTGTGCAATCATTATGCATTTTATGGCCCTGTGACTAGCTACTGGCCTCTACATTGCCCTCCTCTACAAGGCCTGTTAATGTCATCCACCTTAAGAGCATTGGCTGACAAACTGTAGTGTAATAGTAGATAGGTAGGAGTTCTAATTTTACATCAGCCAACTGTGTGTGTGTGTGTGTGTGTGTGTGTGTGTGTGTTTGTGTGTGTGTGTGTGTGTGTGTGTGTGTGTGTGTGTGTGTGTCTGTTTGTTTGTGAGTGTGTGTAAACATATCCCTGTGCAGCACTACATACTTGGCCTTATGGACTATCCTCATGTAATGGTTATGCACATTTTGACCCTGTGACTAGCTTGTGGCCCTAAATTCCCCTCCTATATGCTATTATAACTAATGTCTGCCACTTGTCTGAACCAAACACAAGATATTTGTAGACATGTCAACTCCATCACCATACCTTATAGATTTGTAAGGTCAGATAACCCAGGTGACAGGTGGTCAGGATAGCAGACCTTATCACAAACTGTGAATACATGAATTTGATGACTGCCTCCATTGATCCTGATAGACGTTCTACACATATGCATCTAGGGTGCAATGCTGTACCTTGCTGATGTCATATTTCTGCTGTGCTGCCATGCCATCCTGTGCCAATGTATTACCACCATGTGTCCATAATGTATCCCTATAGACTCCTGGAACAGAAACATACACAGGTCAGTGATGCAACTGTCATTCTGTAACATCACTGCCAGTCCAACATCATACAGCAAAGATACACAAAGTGTGCTGTGTAGTTATGACACATGCCAGCATACAGTACCTGTAGTGGCCCACAAGAGGCAATGTAAAACAATACTGTACTACGCAAGTACATGTCAAATGATATAGGCACTCTGTCCCTCAGACACATAGTAGCATTGCACTGCATCGATGGCACGAATGGCATGGAAGGGACACAGTGATCATTACATGCAGAGGGTGTGGTGTGGGGATTTCAAAGGCCTAGGCTATGCCAAACAGTTGACAGCATGCGTGTGAGTCTGAAGGGGTGCGGGTTAGATGGGCCAAGTAAAAGGTGCTGTGTGTGCCTGCAGGTGACCTGCATGTGACAGTGGTGTTTGACTTTGTGTGTGTCACAGTCAAAGCCAGTGCTAGCCCTAAACATGTGTATGTTGAGCAGCTGTGGACTGCACATGGCAAAGTGGACAGTTCCCCATCTCCAGCCATGAATACGGGGAACTGGATCTGCCAGGAGTAGCACTGTACCACCATGCCCAAGGTCAGATGCAGTGCTAGTATCTGATGGTGACTGAAAAATGCTGGGGCTGTGTTCCCACTGGACCACCCAGGCCACGTGCCCATGGCATGCCACATTGTGGTGTGGACAGCACACTTCCCTCTGTAGTGCTGGAGGTACTGCCACTACCATTGTGTGGATGTGCATGGCCAAGTCGACTCTCAGCAGATGGTTTTGCTGCCCTATGCCCATGTGTCTGATGCCCAACTCTAACCAGATGTTCCCACACAATGTGCGGGCCAAGACAGACACTGTCTCAGCCCACCATCTGTCCACTACATCAGTGAACCAATCTAGGGTGTCACCAGTGTGGTGGAGGCAGTCACAGATGTCAGACTGTGCTACATCCATAACCCTAAGCATCCATCCGCTGTTGTGTTCAGAATGTGCCTGTGCCTCCATAACAGCCTGAAACATGCACCGTGACCAGTGATGTGACACCTATGACAGGTGGTGGATGCATAACAGTCTTCCTATGAGCACCCCTGTCAATCTGCCTGTGTGGGACCTCACCAGCTCTCTGGCTATGGTCAGTGTTTGCACTCACTGATGCCATAGTTGCCACACTGTCCTGTTCAATGTCACCACTCTCTGACTGTCCAATATCTGTGGCCTCTGAGACTGGGTATGTGTGTGCATACTGACTGTGTGCAGTGGCAATGGGGACAGAAGATGGATGTCAACCTCTGGGACAGATTCAGCCCCCGACAACCCCACCTTTGCCTCACTATGGCTACTATAATCATCAGAGTCCAATGAGACACTGACATCAGGTTGTGAGGGGGGACAGACTCCAACTCCTCTGGTCACCTGTGAAAACCAAGACAAAAGCAGTACATTACTACCTGCACTTTTATGTATGGTAATCCACACAGACCCATACAAATGAGGATCTACAACTGCATTACCAGTCACACATCTTCTCATCTCCTCTCCCATGCACAATAGACAATCTCACACCATCAGACAAGTCAAGACCTTTATAACATAAACATCAGCCACAACCAGGTAAACTTGCCAGTACAATCTGTCTGTAAGGTATGAAGTATGACATTATACGTGATAGACCTACACATAACCCAGCACACTTATCTTGAAAATGATATGTCTGTGGTATGTATCATCTCCCTTTTGTGTTTGAACAAGCATTTTGGAGTAATTGCCTCATGTATAACCAGGCTGTGTAGCTGCTCATAAACTATAAGTTCACATGTGTCTATGGTTGTTCAAATGCATACCTGTAACTAAACAGTCAATGAACCATAGTTATCTGTTCCATAATGGAACATACAGATATTCTACACTGGCTAAACACAACATTTGTAAATAGGACAATATGGCAGCCCTTAACTTTCATAGGGCATATATGATCTGTAAAAAAACTGTATCGCACTTACCTCCTGAAGGATCTAAGAAAAGGTAAGTGAGAGGTATTGTCAACACCACCAAATGTTACAGCACTACTAGGTAATATGTGTATATACCCACATATACAGTATCTACTCTGATAATGACTGTATTGCTGACATTCTGAGTATGTGTGCACAACTGTGCGCAAACCCATGTACAGGTATGTACAGCCTGCCACAATGACTGATGCAGTATTACACTGGTGAACACAGTACGCTTACCTGGACACTCATTTGCTGTGGACACTGTGGCACCCACCTCTACAATGCATGGTGTGATGGATGCCTGGGAGCTGTTTTGCGTTCCTAAGTTCATCAGAAATTCCTCTCTGGCAGTGATTGGATGTTGTGTCCCAGGCCCTCCACTGGTGGTGGCATGATCCCTGGCAACATGAGCTGCCCTTTGTCATGCAGCATTCAGCATGTCTATGGCTCGATGTCGAACCTGCTCATAGGTCATGTCCTGTTGACCAATCTCATTGACATCCCACACAAGGTCTGCCCATAATGCTGCCTGCTGCTTCTGATTTTGCCTTCCCCTGGACAACAAGATATGACGATGCTGTCTCAGTCCCTCAACTATCATGTCAATCTCCACCTCTTTGAAGGGGGCATGCCTTTGGTGGTACATGTTTCCTGAAAGACAACGAAAGGGGAAAACATTACAGGACCAAATACATGGACATCCACTATGTAGAGATCCAGCACACCCATAATAGCCTGCACTATCCACTGGTCCCTCACACATCATATCCCACATCTAGCAACACTCTACATGTGTGGATAACACCAAGACAGTAGCAATAATGGGGGTATGTCCCTGTGTACCTTGACAGATTCTGCTGTATGTTCCAACACCCAGCAGTGCAGCCCACTGTGGTGTATCCCCTTTGTGTGAACTCCCACTAATATGTCATATGGCCACTGCCAGACAATGAACAGTGTGCTATTACAACTATATTGGGATAGTCCAGCAACATTAGTGTGCCACAATGACTGACAACAATGAAAACCTGCAGTAGTATATGTTCCCTGTAGGCATCGTACGTCTCAACTATACAGATATTTGCAGACTGTCTGGATGTTTGCCATATAGTTGTGGTCATTTTCACACAAACCTGTGGATCTCTGACAAATACTTAAACACTGTCGCTGAGTCTGGGCCTTTGTCCCCTCATAAATTAAGGCTTTGTCCTTGTTTAAAGCTGTAATAGGTTGACAGGTATGTTAGGCATAGCTGTCAACCAAACAGGGACATTTTTATTTTACATTTGTTGACCTGGATAGTCCGACTGGATGCATGTCTATTTTCAGTGGAGGCCCGGGGAGAAAAGCTCCAAGGGTAAGCAGATACAGCATTACATAATACCAGCATTACATATTACAAACAGACTGTTTACAGAGATTATATAAGTAAGCAAGTTAAACAAGTTCCACAGGTTAGAGTTAATCCTGAGTGCAAGTCAGGATTAAATTAAATTACACAGTAAACTGGTTAATAGATTTTTACACATTCTAGAGAGAGTTAGCCAGGCTTGATACACTGACATAGCCAGTTAAGTGACAAATGTTGTTTGAGTCTAGTTTTAAATTGACCTAAGGTGGAAAGTAAGGTAATATCAGCTGGAAGAGAGTTCCAGGATCTACTTACAGAGTTTGCAAAGAGAGAGTCACCGGCTGTGTTATTAATTTTGCTAGTCTGAATTAGTAGTTTGTTAGAGGATCGAAGTGGTCTAGGATTGTTATAGGGGGTGATAATATTTTTAAGTGCAGGAGTATTGTCCGGATTATGGAGGATTATATAGGCCATAATCAGTTGGTTATACTAGATTAGGCTGGGTAGTTCAAGCCACCCAAGCTGATTTAGATTGATGCAATGATGTGTCCTAAAAGGCAGCCCAGTGTCAAACCTGGCAATGTGGTTGTAGCAAACTGAGAGTTTGTTAAGGACAGTCTTGTTTAAATTCGAGAGTAGAGGGGATGCATACAGAAGTGTTGAAAGAGGGTGAGAGCGAGCTATGGCAATTTTAGCTGGAGGGGTTAGGAAGGCTTTTATTCTGTAAAGTGACCCTAGTTTTTTATTGATGGTTTTGATAGTTTGTTTAACATGTAGGTCGAATTTTAGATTATTGTCTATGATGACACCTAATAGTTTTGTAGAGGGGTCAGGGGAGATTATTGTGCCTTCATCTGAATTTATGGTAAAGGTGAAAGCAGTAGACCTACGTGTTGGTGAAAATAACAGCATTTTAGTTTTTTTGGGATTTAGGATCAGACAATGTTCAGAAAGCTAGTTTTCTATTGTATTAAAGGTGGTCTGGGTAGCTGACCATAACTCTACTGGAGATGTGCCTGAGCAAATCAGAGTAGAGTCATCAGCATATTGGATACAGCTGACTTTTGGGATGACAGTATAAAGGTCGTTAATGAAGATGGAGAACAGCAAGGGCCCTAGTATAAAGCCTTGTGGTACTCCAAGGGTGTTAGGTAGAAGGTTAGAGAGTTTGTTCTGCCAGAGGACAGCCTGCTGTCGACCATTCAGGTAGGATTGAAACCACTGAAGGGCTCTAGTATCTAGACAGAATGTTTGCAGGGTGTGGATTAAAAGTTGGTGATCAACCATATCGAATGCCTTAGAAAGATCCAAGAAGAGGGCTGAGAATATATAATTATTGTTGTGATTATGGTTTATGGTGCTGGTAAAGGCTAGGAGGGCTGAAGTAGTGCTGTGATGAGGATGGAAGCCATACTGAGTGTCTGCCATAAGGTGATTCTGGATTAGGTGATGCATGAGTTGTCTATGAATACATTTTTCCATAATCTTTGCAAGTGGAGAGAGTATAGCTATTGGTCTATAATTGGAGAATTCAGTAGGGCTACCTCCTTTATGAAGTGGGATTACATAGGATATTTTCCAGATGGTGGGAATTTTAGCTTCTACTATAGTTCAATTGATTAGTATTGAGACGGGGTAAGCAATAGCATAGGTTCATAGGTTCATGGGTAGGTACTAGGCTATCGGCCCTAGGGCCCTTACAATCCTAGCCAAAAAATGTACCCTGGCTTTCGCCACCCAAGAAAATTATTTTCCTGTGCCCCTGTCGAGCAGAGCCACAGAAATGATCCCCAGGGTGAAATTCCCATTTCCCATGCAATCATCAAGATTTTTCTTGAAGAGTGCTAATGAGGAGCTCTGTTGGACATAGATAGGTAGTCTGTTCCAGAGTATGGGAAGTCTCTGGGACAGGAATCTATCCCTCCAGCATGTTCTGTTTATTGTGGTGACAAGGTTAAGGTCCCTAAAGCGTGTAGCTCGGAGGGATTGGGATTTCTTTAAGTGGAGCATGTCCAACAGCTCTGGGTTTGACATAGCTTTGTATGTTAGGCAGAGATCGCCCCTGAGTAGGCGATATGCGATGGAGTAAAGCTGTAGTTTTTTGAGACAGTCTGCATAGGGCATCTGTTTGAGGCCAGTAATCCTCTTTGTGAGGTATTTCTGTGGTCTTTCCAGTTGTTGTAGATGTCTTGTGAGGTACATACCAAAGGGGCGTTGTACTCTATAATGGGTCTAATGAGTGATGAGTAGAGTGGAACAATGATCTCTTTTTTTCCTCATGAGAATCCTTTTGTGATGAGATGAGCCACGTAGAAGGATTTCCTGACCACTGTGGTGATGTGATTATCAAAGGAGAGACTACTATCCACCTGTGTCCCAAGGTCTCTTATCACATTTTTGGCATTAAGTAGACTACCAGCTATGTGGTAGTTCATGGGTACAGAGTTTTTACCAAAGGGGATGACAATACACTTTTTGGCATTGAGCTTCAGGCCATGGCTTTGACACCAGGTATCTGTCTCAGTGAGGCCCTTTTGTAGTTTGTCCACATCGTTAGGAGTTTTGATTATGGCTCCTAGTTTGCAGTCATCTGCAAACTTTGTTAGCCAAAGACCTTCTGTGTTGGCCTGCACTTCAGAGAAGTAGATACCAAACAGGAGAGGACCCAGGACTGAACCCTGTGGTACTCCACTTGTCACTGGTCTGATGTTGGATTTGGAATCCGCTACTTTCATAGTGTGGGTTCTGTCCGTGAGACAGTTGGCAACCCATCTTGTGACATAGGGATTTATACCTAGTTTAGTGAGCTTATCTATAATTCCAGAGTGGGGGATGGTATTGAAAGCCTTGGCGAGATCTAGATAAGCTGTGTGAACCATTTTACCCTCATCTATGGCTTTGGTGACTGCTTCAAAGAAGTCAATCAGGTTTAGGAGACATGATCTGCCTTTTACAAATCCAAACTGAGTAGGGTCCAGAGTTTGGAGATTACCAATGTCTTTGTTTATGAGTTCCACGATGATACGTTCCATGGCCTTGCAGACCTGGCTCGTCAGGCTAATGGGGCGGTAGTTCCCAGGGTCCGTCATGGCTCCCCCTTTGTGGAGTGGGATAACTGTCATGGTGCGCCATTCAGTGGGTACAAAGCCTGAGGTGAGGCTATGATTGAACATGGTACTTAGGTAGGGTACCAGTTCATTCTGTAGTTCATGTAGAACGCAGCCTGGGATATTGTCAGGTCCCATGGATGCTGTGTTCTTGGCTTTGGAGAGTGTGTTTTTTACCTGTGCAGCCGTATCTATAGGAAATTTGCATTCTTCCGGTATAGAGATGGGCTCTCTAGGGGGTGAGAGGGGGGTAAAGTTAGCACTGAACCTATCTGCTAGGATGTTGGCAATATCAGTTAGTTCTGTATATTTAGTGCCATTATGCTGTAACTCAGAGCAGATCTGAGTATTCCCATTTAGATTCTTGACATAGCTATAGAATGCTTTGTGGTTGTCTTTAGAGTCAGTGGCAATTTTGTTTTCGTAACGAGCTTTGGAGGATTTTATGAGGGATCTCAGCTTCTTACTGAGGTTGACCAGGGAGTTCCTCCAGTCATGGGATTTTACTCTTTTTTGCAACAGTTTCTTTCTTCTGTTGTAGAGTTTGTTTATGGCAGAGGACCACCAGATTGGCTTCCTTTTTTTGGAGGATAACATCTTGGTTCTATTAGGGCTAGCATGATCCATGCACTCGTGTAAGTGCTTATAAAGTGCATTTGTGTAGGATTCGGCAGTCATACCTCTATTGTCCGTCTGCATGGGTGGCATGAAGTTGGCTTTTGAGAAGTTTTTTACGATGGTTTCCCTAATTGGGGCTGGGGGTGGGATGTTGATGTCTAGGTTGATTAGCTTGTGGTCGGATTTGACCAACGAGGAATTGACCTCTGGTGTGGAACATTAGTTTCCCATGTTGGTAATGACCAGGTCTAGGATATTGCTGCCCCTGGTGGGGGTGTGAATAAGTTGATCCAAGGTGTTGGAATTTATGCATTCTAGAAAACGTTGAGCAAAAGAGTTCGTACTTGAGTAGTTTTCCCAGTTAATGGTGGGGTAGTTGAAATCGCCCATTATTAGGGTGTTGGGTTGTACCCTAATACTTTCCAGTGTATCAAGAAATGAGGAGTGTGAATCCTGGGGCATGGTGGGGGGTCTGTAGTAAGTTACAATTTGGATTGCGGTCTTGCCCAGAGTTAGTTGCAGTTGGATAATCTCGGATGCATTATGCTGTGCAACTAGCCTGGAGGTGTGGATATCCTTAATGAATATGGACACGCCTCCGCCTTTAGTGCTTCTTTCTGGGTTAGGTGGCCGAAAGGTGTGGTATGAATTGAAGCTTGGTAATGCAGGCATGTTCTCTGGAGCTTTGAACCAGGTTTTTGCCACTGCACAGATGTCAATGTTCTCCATTTTAAGGAGTGCCTCGAGTGAGTGCATTTTGAGGTTTAGACTTCTAGCATTGAGCAGCATTACCCTCAGATTTTGCTTGCTTGTACCAGTTATGGTGGTGAATTTGTCATTTGAACCTTGCCTAAAAAAGGCACTATAGGGGTGGCAAGAGCCTTAGCCAATATCCGTAATCCTAAGGGCGACAGGTGCAGGCCATCTCTGGCAAAGCATCGTGGACTGTTGATCATGTCATCCCAAGCAGACAAATACTGGATCCCCTTAGAATGACACCAGAAGCTTAGCCAATTGTTGAAGTCAATCATTTTTTCCTTGTACTGTGGTATCATTCTGGGTGATGGCAGGATGCTACTCAGGGTTAGGGTCATACCTGCCTGGGATACAAGATCGGAGAGCTCCTCCATGTCTCTTTTCATGTAGTCCAGGGAGGTACGTCTCAGGTCATTCACATCAACATGGACAATGACAGTGTCATATTTGTACTTATTGTGGAGTGACCTGAGTGCATGCGTTATGTGGCGGATCCTGGCACCTGACAGGAAGCTGACAGTAACTTTCTCCTTGTTTAGTCTAGTGAGTGGAACATCAGTGTGCCTGACTATAGAATCACCTTTGACTAGAGTGTTAGGTACGTTGTTATGCCTTATGGGCTGTGGTTGAGTGGCACACTGAGTTTGTGGGCTATGTGTCATTTGGGTTGTGTTGGGGGGTGGAGTTTGCTTGCGTTTATGTTTTGGATGTCCCTGATGCTTGGACAGGTTTTTATTGAGAGCCTCCACGAATGTAGGTGTGTGTTTTGTGTTTCTATGTGTGTATTTTGGTGGTGTAGGTTTTGAGGGACTATGTGATGAGTGTGGTGTGGTGCAAGTGTTTACCTTCTCCTCTTGACTGTCTAGTCCAGTCTTGGGTGAAGAGAGCTTTGCTTCCAGTTTGGCTATATAAGTGCATCTCTCACAGGTTGTAGTGTTGGGTGGTAGGAGGAGAGGGTTGTCTGTGTACAAGAGGCAATTGCTGCATTGCCCCAAGATGCCCAGATTCATCAGGTAGACAGGAGAAATCACTGGGAGCTGACCCGTAGACATGCCTGGATAAGTGCTTATTTATTAAGTACTAAAAACTGCATTCCACTAGACAAGTGAGGAAAGTTGAGTGCTGTAGTAATTTGCAGCTTATGTAGTGCTTACAATGAGTTCTGAACAAGTGCTGAGTTCAAAGAAACAGATTTGAGTGCTGAAACTAGAAAACTGGCTAGTTATAAGAAAAACAACTAAGCTAGAAGGCTTCGCTTCAACACAGAAGGGCTTGGGGGCTCAGAAGCCTACAAACAGTCTATACCACTTAACAGGAAAGGCAGGAAACAAGCTTAAAAATGTTTTTTCTGTTTCCCAGATGCTCTCTTTGTACACAGTAGGAGTGCCTGAAATCAGAATATTATCTCACAGCACTCAGTTGAGTGAGCAAATGAGATGGGCGCAGAAGGAGTATCCAAACACAAATTTACAAGTGGGGCGAGCAGTTTCAAGGCCACTAAGATTAACTGCATCAGCATCAGCTGATTTTTGTAGGTACTTGGCAGGGAGTTGATCAGCAGAAAGTGTAGTGGGTTTTAATTTTTTGATCAAGATACGGATAAGTGAAGTGGCGACTGGTTGGAAGCTGAATGCGAGTGGGTTTCTAGGGGTGCTACTTTCAGGACCAGGGGAGCTAGGAGGTAGTTGGCTAGCTAGGGCTTGAATTGTCTCAGTAAAGAATCAGTTAAAACTGTCAGAAACTTCTTCAGGGGTTTTATCAATAGTAGCAGCAGGGATTGGGGTTGAAGTTTGCCCAGGATGTAGCAGATTATTTAAACCTGCCCAAAACTTCTGAGGGTTATTTTGATTTATTGTCTGTAAATTACAGTAGTATTGTTTTTTGTCATGTAAAATTGATTTTTTGGTTTTGTTCCTGGATTGCCTGTATTTAATATGATCTTGAGGGTTTTTAGAAGAATGCCATAAAGCCCATGCTTTGTTTCTAAGGGTAATTTTGAGTTTAGACTCTTTAGAAAGCCATGGCGCAGTTTTTGCCTTGGTTCTCTTTGAACGAACAGGTGCATGCATATCAAGGATCTCAAGGAATTTTTTGTTAAAAGTATGCTACTGCTTCCTCTAAGGGGAGGTGTTTTAGAATAGACCAATTACATGAGTTTAGTTCTTGTTGGAATTTGGCAGGGTCAAAGTTTTTATTGTTTCTAACCTTTCTGAGCAAGAGTTGTTGGGAATTAATGGTTTTGTGCTTAATTACATATGTGAGAAGGTGATTGCTTAGGCCATCAAGGAGGGTACCAGAGGTGTACAGTTGGGGATGACTATTTATGAGTACCCAGTCAAGTATGCTTTCTTTTTGGTTGGGTTTACCTATCCTGGTAGGGGTGGATATAATTTGTGTAAATGCATGCAGGTTAATATGGGTGGCTGAGGATTCTGATGAACAGGTGCCCCAGTCTATGTTAAAGTCTCAAAGTAGTAGGGTTTCTTGGGGGTAGTGAGATGATAGCCAGTGCAGGATATCTTCAAGTGTAGATATATTGTTACCTGGGGGAATTTACATACATATGATATTAATGCATTTATTTTTATTAAGTTGCAATTTGGTGGCAAGAATCTCTGAGTTATTAATCTGAGGTGGTTGTATTACATCTATGGTGACATTCAACTCAGATTTATAGAGTACAGCTACCCCACCCCCCTTCCCCGAAGCATGATCCAGCCTGTGTATGTTGTACCCAGGTGGTAACACTTCATTGTCTTTAGTGTTAGGTTTTAACCAGGTTCCAGATAAACAGAGAATCCCAGGGGAGTGGACATCCAGAAGTGCATGCAATTCATGTACCTTGTTATTAATGCTTCTAATATTGAGATGACAGGCTAGGAGAGAGTTAGTTGGCCTATTAATTGTAGGTTTGTAGCTTAGATTGCAAGTAGAGGGGGTATGTGTATCTGAAGTGGGTGGGCCAGGGTTGGGGTGAATATCACTACCAAGTATTAGGTTGAGTCTATACTTGGTGATGAACTTCAGGAATTTGTTTATTAGTTTGTGGTAGTGTTTGGATCTAGAGCTAATGTGCCTGGGGTTGAGATGTTGGATAGGATCTGGTACTGTAAGTATGATTGAAGGTGGAAGAATTTACAGCTGGGGTGATAGTATGGCCTTTTGGGATCTGATATCCCGTGAGAAACTGGTTTTCATACAAGATAAGGAGGTATGGTGCAAACAAGAGGGTTAGTATAGAGGAGTATATCATTATCTATGATTCAGCTAGTGAGTTAAGGAACTGTTTTACCTGGTGATGCAACACCAGAAGATAGAGTGGTGAGGTAAATGTACTGGAAGGGGGATGAGAGAATGTCAGATGAAAGCTAATAGGTGCTATTAAAATTTAGATAGAAAAATGGGGGTGGGTGGAATTATCCCAGATGAAAGCAGATAGGATCTAGAAAGTGGGGGAGTGGCTATAGTACTATAAATTTAGAGATACAGGGGGCGGAGGGAATTGGGGGCAGGAAGGGGAGCAAAGAGAGCCCAAGCGTAGCGAGGGCAAACATACCGGGGCTACTGCAGTTTACAAGGTTTCCTAAGGTGTCCTAAAGCTATAAGGTAAGTATTATAGATCTTAATGTAAGAGTCAATTTACTTAGGTTACAGGGGAAGGAGGCAAACACTCAAGTAGAAAAAATAGCCCTATGGTGACCTGCTTAATTACAAAGCACTGTAAGTGAAAGCTTAACAAATACTTTTTGTGTGCAACCTACTCTGTTTAAATGCTGAGAGAAACTGATTGCAGTCCTGTAGACACCATTTTGTAGGGAACTGTAGAGTTCAACTAGGAAAAGAGAAAAGCAGAGATTCTAGGGTAAGCATGAAGGTGACAACAGGCAGTTATTTTATAATAATACATTCAGAAAGGTTTGGTGGTGGTGGGGGGGTAAAGTAGCATACTTTAGAATGAACTAAGATCTATAGCTAAGAAACCTAAGCAAGAGAGCAATGCAGTAAATAAACACTTGCCAGATTTTAAAGATATACCAGGAAAAAACTAAATCAATTGTTCACAATTGTACAACTGGAAAATTGCCAGTAAAAGCACTTCAGGTATAGCTAGCCCAAGTTATTCAAGTCATAAAAGCACTTCTTCAATGTGTGTGTGCAATTTAAACATTAAAAACACATGCAGAAAGTAGGAGCTCTGATTATACACTTTCTCTAGGTGCAGGTTCGGTTTAAACACAAATATTACCACAAAAATTCAATAAAGTCACTAGCTACTTATAGAGCCTCTGGAAAATAATAGAGCAGTCTGTGCAGAATCAGAATTTGGCAGCAGGACATTCAGTTACACAAAAATCTCCATACAATGAAGAAACTTACTCTGAGTCACACCAGGTCAGCCAAGGGGGGGAAGAGAGAGGGAAATCCTAAGCACCTAGATTTGAAAATGTTGTCTGTACTGAATTATAGCAGTGTAACCTGTTTGAGGAAAGAGGGGCATGGGGGAAAAGAGAAGGCAGTAGGA
Organism: Protopterus annectens; assembly: GCF_019279795.1. Taxonomy (NCBI): domain Eukaryota; kingdom Metazoa; phylum Chordata; order Ceratodontiformes; family Protopteridae; genus Protopterus; species Protopterus annectens. The sequence continues at coordinate 1,259,977,755 of NC_056744.1, forward strand.
CTGGTTACAGGGAATACCTTGATCGACGCAAGACACCACACCAAAGGTAAGTTGAATGTAAGGGCCTAAAACATAGGTCAACAGAAACAGGGACTTAGCCAGATTACATCAAGGACATTCAGGGCCACTTTTAAAATGTTAGAACGATGTATGTGAGACAGTGACTGAATGAGAGGGCTGAATTACAGTACATCATTTGATGTTACAGGAGTGTACTCACTCATTGTTACTATGTATTATGTGTAATCCACTACCTTTCCTACAACAACCAACTGTTGTAGGATGGATTGACAGGGAAAAAGCTGAGATGGGATTAAAATTCAGAGACAGTTGAGGGGTATGGCTGTAGATGTAGGACAGCAGAGTATCACTGACATGTCATTGCCACAGACCTGAGATAGAATTACTGTTGTAATCTCTGTTCCCCATGCCTCCATCATCCCATTCACATCCTGTTATCTGGAGAAATGATTACATACCTGCTGGAGTGCAATGCTCATTTTTTGAACGTGGCTTCTGGTATACTTTTTGAAATCCACTCTCTGCTCTCCATGCGAATGAAGTCTCAAACAGAGCTGGTCCCAATAAGCAGCTGCTTGCCTTTTTAAGGTACTGCTCATTAGTGGGTAATTTTCTCTGCACCAATCTGTGGCTTAAAATTGCTAACTGCAGCCAAAATAGCTGAATTGCAATACCATTGGCAAATGGCATGCCACCACAGTGAAATATATAAGGCCTTCATGTAGACCTGGGGCCCTTTCTTAGTTGTTCAGATGGACATCACTGATGTGTCGAGTGTACAGCATCACAGAGGGTAGGTGCCATAACTGTCAATTGTATAGATTTATGGAGAATGTCCACAGTTTCGCCTCACACGTGTGTCCAGTGTCCGATGACATAGTGGTCATGTGGCAACTCACTGACAAACATTGTGGGTTTATGTCAGTAAGGAAACAGACACACTTTATTGTCAGACTTCATACCCATTGGAATATGTGTGGTAATGCAATAGTTGTTAATCTATCAACCTGCTATCTTTGCTATCTTTGTAGGGGCAAACTGTTAAACGTGTCCCTATCTGTGGGCCTTAACTTCCCCACATTACATCTGGTTGTGTCCGCATCCCTTGTTCTAGGGGTTGGGAGTTATGGTAGGTCTGTAGCAGCTACCTTTACACACAGCTGTGTGTGATACAGACCACAGCTGCTGCTGCAGCAGCCTAGCACACATAAGGGGGAGTGTGAACACTTTTGAGGACAGCGAGCTGTACATGTAACTGTAGCACCTGTGTTGCCCCTGTAGTTATGGCATAGCCATGGTAAGTGTATCCTGTACAGTTCAATCAAGGCTTGTGATTAAGGTACATCTGTTATGCAGCAATGCCAGTAACAGAGAAGTAGTCAACAGATATGTAGGCTATACGGATATGTGCAGTTTGTCCCTAATGGCAGGCCTCTGACTTGCAAAACTGGGTAGCAGCTCATTAACTAGCAGTAACCTGTGCAAATGAGGATTACATGACTCAGTCAGTACTTGCTGTCTTCACAAGAATGTAATTGAACTGCAAGACAAAACTGGATTTGAACCCAGGACTGTGTATGGCAAAATGTACTGCACGCAAGGCATTTAACAGACTGTACCACTGAATCACTGCAAACGCATGTGTATTTTCAAGATATATGTGCACATATATAAGCTGTGAGAAACATTTCTACATCCATCAGTATGTTCATGGCTTTATATGGCTGCATTTCTGCACCAGGGTCCCAGTTGTACATGTACTTTGCCATTGCTGCCATAGCAAGTGTCTTTCTACAAGTTGCTGATAAAAAGGGCACACATACCTGCTATCACAGGTCTCACGTACATCCATTATTATGTTTTTGGCTGTGTACTGGTGTATTATTGCACCAGAGTCCAAGGTACACTCCCATTTTTCCCATTAGTTTTCATTTCAGTAGCTCCACACAAATATGTGCTAAAAATAAAAAGAAAAGAAAAAGGGGATACTAGGAAAGTGGTAAAATGGGGGCAAGCAGGGGGAAAAACATAGTATGAAGCAGGCAGGGATGTGCAGGAAGGGTGTAGGAAAGAACCATTGGTATCCATTTTTTGTACAGCAATAACTGTGCATGTTGACAAATTTTGTGGATGAATTTGACTCTCAAATCCGAGAGAGGGGTGAGGACAACATAAAAGTGTTGTCAAGCCAATTGGGTCAAAATTAATTGTGTGCAATGGACACATGTCTGAAATGGAGAGCTATGTATGGGGCGATTTTTTTTGTGGGACATGTGCCCATTTTTTTTTAATACGGAGCAAGTGGAATGTTGGGAAGGGACATAGGTATGTGTGGGGAGGTACAGTGGGTAAGACAGGATGTGTTTGTAGACAGACAAGACAGACAAGACAGCAGACAGGGGCAGTGTGTGACACATGAGGGGTAAACACCATGGATGGGGTGGGTGTTGTGGACTCTGAGACACATGTGCCTCCAGATGGTAGCAGCATGACTCATGTACCCACCCATGGGACAGTGAGACTGCTCCTTCACTGCCCCAAAGGTGTCTGTGCTGGAGGCTGGGTGCCAAGGCCAGCCTGACACAACAGGTTGGCCAGTGTGCCCTCAATCTGGCGTAGGTGATGTTCATAGCTCTGATTTACAATCCTGTGCATCATGACTGATAGTTTCTCTTGGATGACTGCAGTCCCTCTACCACAGCCTCCAGGGGCAGACCAGGCCCCATCCCCTGAGGAGGTTCCACACAATGCCGCAGGTGGTGCAGGGGGCAGCAGAAAGGACACCATTGGCCTGGGGCCCTGATGTGCCAGGACCAGGTGCCATGGCCCGTTGAGGCAAGGTTGGCAGATCACCGGGAACTGGCTTACCCTGACATGCTGTGGTGATGGAGGTATAGCAATAAGTATAGGTTAGTTATGAACAAAACATTGTTAGTAATAACAGCATGCCAGAACAATGGAAATAACCCAATTATATATCAATGCATATTATGTGAAACACAACAATGAATGACAGAACAGTCAGTATGTTAACAGCATGCCAGTAATACTTACAGCATAAGGTCATCAAAACAGGTAATTCAACAGCATATGTTAATATGCAACATTATAATACATAGCAATAATAAAACACATACCCGAAAATACAATTAATTTAACAACATATGTTAATAGTAACCCATGAACAATGGATAACAATAATAAATAAATGAAGATAAGGGTGGGGAGAGAGAGGAAAACAGTCCAGTATAACCATTATAGGCTATTTACTTGACAACAGTACTACTATCTACTATACAGTTCTGTCCTTTCTTTATGTGTACAAGTCCCCTATAGCTGTTGTAGCATGTACATAACTTTCAAGCTATTTGCATGGAACAGTATGGGCCAAGCAGTAATGACTGTGCGTGCACAACTACACAGAACACTTGCACATCAGGTGGACCTATGTAACTACCAAGGTGTACTGTGGGCTGATGAAGTGATAACTTTGCAATTTAGGTAATCATGTTTATGGTAATCCTGTGACAGATGGATTATGCATTGCTAATTACATTATGTGACAGCATGACACTTGAGAGAAATTTATGTGTACAATACAGAAACTAAACAAGTATCAAGCCTTGCATAGCAGGCATGGGGCTAGAAACTGCAGAGGACAACTGCATAGAATGTATGAATTGGCTGCAGCAATGTTTAACAGACACTCCAGGCATGCAGCCATACCAAGAGTACGCATTTTATTTATTTCATGTTATTGTATTATTATTATATTTATTTCCTTTATTTTATGCTATATTTTCACATCCTTGTTAATGATTTTAACAGTTTGTGACACCTAAACACACAATTATTTACTCATAATATGGCCCACCTCACCCATTTACCTGCAGTTCCTGTGGAGAAAGAATCGGTGAACATTACATGACTGATACTGTAATATTTAGTGCTACATAGCACTGGATTTGAACCCTGGTCTGTGTGTGTGTGGCAAAATGTACTACATACAGAGCATTTAACAAATTGAACTATTGAGCCACTGCTGATTACTGACTGGCTGATATTTGCCTAGAGCTCACCTGGAACCAAAATATGACCTGCTGGTAGTACTACAGTTTTAAACTAGATGCAGTGACAGTAGAACACACATGGGTGAAATACAAGCTTGACAGAGACAGTAGGTAATCTATATATTAGTATATAGAATGCAGGTGTACACAATACTTTGTTCGTGGGTTGAAATATCTGTGAAGTCAACAAACAGTATCAGATCATGGAGTGGTCTACCTCACTCATATACCTTGCTTACCCACTGTTAATGGATGACAGAGCATTATGTGAACAATATTGGCTTAGAAACAGCCTTAAACAGTGCTGTATGTGTTACATAATACATTTGGTAGCCATTATATTTGCATTCCATCTGGAGCATTTCTCCCCGGGCCTCCACTGAAAACAGGCTCTGTGGAACTTAGTCGGACTTTCCCGGTTAACAAATGTTAAATAAATAAATAAAAAAATAAATAAATAAATAAAAATTCCACAGCTATTGCATTGTTATACTTGACTGCAGCACCTTATCCTACAGCCTGAATGCATACAGCTGTACTGCAATGGTTAAAACAAGACAGTCCTGAGATGTACATAATTTACCTCGGTGTTATTGATATTGGGTCATGTGTTACTGCAGAACAGTTGGCATTATTCAGTTCTTGCTAAATAGCTCTAATTCCACATTTATTGCACTACAGAATTTATTGTATATACTTTAATGCAGTTTCTGGTGTTGTTTTGTGTTTTTATTGTACAACATTTTTCATTATTCAAGTCTTGCAATACAGTTAGCTCTGCTTCCACAGTTATTGCAGTACAGATTTTATTGTATATACTTTAATGGAGTTAATGGTATTGTTTCTTGTTTTTATTGCACTACAGTTGGCATTATTCATTTATTGCACTACAGCTCTAAGTACACATTTATTACAATACAAACTTTACTGTATATACTTTATTGCAGTTAATGCTTTACTCTTAATTGCTTATTTCACTATAGTTATCATAATACATCCATACTCACTACACTCACAGCACAACCTGGTCAAGTGCCCGGCATGCTTCTTGATGTTGTGAGCCATCTCTTCTGCAGCTGTTAGGAGAGAAGCACACCATTAGGCATACCAGTTTAGCAAACATTCAGATTAGATATTGGTGAAACAGAGCTAGAATTACTTACATACTTGTGGGGCATTCCCTGCGTGACCTTCTTGATCCCAGGTACCCAGGAGATTTTCCTTTTATCTCTTCAGGTTATCATGATGGTGATGACACTGCTCACCTGTACGGGGAATACCAGTAGCACTGGTGAGTTCCTTTGCCAACCAGTCCCAAGCCTCTGTCTTACACTCAGAGTCCTGGAAACCTCCCTGCAGCAGCCGGTTATCATGTTTTATTGCTAGGAGTCCAACCATGACTTTGGACTCCAGAATGATCCAACGCTGTGCATGAAAGCATGAACACTCACCAATGCCTTCCATATCATCCTTCAGAGACATAACTCCAATGGATTCTGCTGTATTCCTGCCTATTATGCTTAATATAGGCTGTTTTCCCATCCTTACATGCCATTGGGCAACATTTGAAAAAGCACCACCTCACTTAGTCATGGGCAAACCAGTGCAGCTGAGATGAGCAGTGCAAAAAGCAGCAGAACCATATGCTTGGCAGTACTTAGCAGTGTGCAAACCATCCAAGCAGTGCATAAACATTTTCAGCTATTGTCATGTTTATGTGGTGCTTAGCAGGTCTTAGCAGAGCTTAGCAGAGCTCAGCAGACCATAATGTAAAATAATTGGCATAATTTGTGCTTCCAAAATTAATGCTTATTTTCCCTTCTATGTATTCAAAACCAGGACCTTCTGCACAGGAGGCTGCAACTCTGCCCATTTCACTACATGGATATGTGAACTTCTGCTATCTCTTTACATATACCTCTGAACTATATTTAAGCACTGCTGAGCATCACACCATGCCATGTAAACCTGCTCAGCTATGCTTAACATATCCATTAATAGCCTACATAAAGCATCCCATCTAAGTACTCTCATTCAATATGCAGTCAATTCAACAATAATCACCTCTGCCAACAACCTGTCAGATCTACAACTTCTAACACAAAAACCCTTTACTTCTGTTGAATCCTGGCTATACAATGCCCAACCTCTACTCAATCCAAAAAAATCTAAACTCTTAATATTTTCATCAAAACCTCTAACTCAAGTTTTCAAGATTTTTTCCCAAAACAATACTGAAATTGAGCTAGTAAAATCATCAAAACGTCTGGGTATTATAATTGATGACAAACTCTCCTTTGAAAATTATATTCACAATACAATCAAGAAGACCCATTTCAAACTTGGTAAGCTGTACAGGCACAAACTCTTTATTGATATGCCCACCAAGATAAAACTGGCTAACAGTCTACTCCTTCCTACTCTCTTCTATGATACCCCCATTTTCACTAACTTACACACAACTCTCAAGAGCAAATTGCAGTCTTGCTACTACAAAATAGCACACTTTGCCACCAGTATGTCAACCAGAACACACCACTGCCAAGCCTTAAAATGTTTAAACTGGCTCAAAATGTCCCATTATCTGCAATACTCCCAACTAACACTCACCGACAAACTACTAAATAACCCTAATTATTGTCCATCTCTTCAAACCATGCTACAAACATACACCCCAACTAGACATCTCAGGTCTTCAAATAAACAGCACATAACCATATCAAAACCCAACAAATGTACAGGACAAAGCCTTTATTCCTTCACCATTGCCAAACTTTGGAATGGTCTACCCTCTTTTATTACTCAAACAGATTGCATCAAAGCTTTCAAAACTGCACTAAAGCCCCATTACCTTAATAATAAAACATGTCCCTGCAACAACTGGCGTAAACCACCATAACTATAATAAACTCAGTAGAAACCACCTAATAATATTCCTTAATTATTCATCCACCAATTTTCACTCTTCTCATTTTATAGCTTGGTCCTAGACTTACTCCACTATAAGCTATTTGGACTACTTTAGCAGCTTAGTAGATTAACCCTATTCTTGATTTGTCTAACTATATGACAAAAAACCCCCCAATATATTCTGTACATATCTTTTGTAATTGATGCTTATTCTATATAGCTGATGATTGAATGTCTCTCTATTCTTTGTAACTGTATTGTGAGCTTATATAATTATTAGGTTTTGTCTCATTATAACTGTTTTTTAGCTTCTTTTTATACTGTACATACTTGCTGATACAATGATTTGCCATTTCTTTGTAATTTGTATGGAGCTTTTCTCCCCGGGCCTCCACTGAAAATGGATCACTGATCCAGTGGACTCTACTGGTTTCCAAATGTCAATAAATAAATAATTAAAAATAAACATGACATTTAAGTAAATAATTAAATGCATTGAGTTTCTATTTTTAGATGTCTGGCAGATGTCTTGGTGCTACTTAGCATTGCCGACCTCCACGCCACGCAAACATGCTTTTTAAATAAAAAAAAATAAATAACATTGTAATAATACAATTGGACAGTGCAGGGAATGTCTTACACATCTGTGGACACAGTTAGCAGTACACTCCCTACACTGATTCAATAACCATGTTCTTGGCTCTCTCTTGGCAACTCGCCATCATTACTATGCATGGCGCACTGCTGAGAGGCAACAGTGTTCACGGGCACGGTAACATTCTGCATAGGCTGAACAATGTGCCTACACAGAGTTTATTAAATTCTGGGGTAGATCTATAACAGAACAATTTATGCAAATGTCTTGGAAACAATCATGCATCATTCTTATCCAGAAAAAAGGGCTAGACCATAACATCTCTAACTTTAGACCACTAGTAATTCTATCTCTTGTTTCTAAAATACAGCTGCATGTTATTCTGCAAAAGTTGTAAACAGCTCAGTGTGTTTTGCTGGCACATACATGCCATTTGTTTTTCACAATATAATGCTTGTGGTTGAAATACTTAAGCCACTGCCTGACTGCTTTCATTTCTGCTCACTTCCACATTACAATTAACTGGAATATATACAAATTAGTCTTTTTATCTGTAGTTTAATTGTTACAAATGATGATTTTATGAAGGCATCAATGCATTATGAATGGTTAGTTTTTAAAGAGATTTTATCCTGCATCATTAAAAGCATATTGAGTATACAAGTATGCTGTGTCATGGAGGAATATTTATTAATTTAATAGTACTTATAGTTGTAATGTATGTAGCTGAATAATGCAAGTCTTTGCTTTATATTTACCTGGAACACATATAGATCCATCCTTAACATCTGTAGGTCAGGTGAACATTAGTTAAACTGAAGTTTATTATGAACTCTTTATTGCACTAAGAGCTTCTCTTCATTCACATTCATTAACTATGTTCCTCCAGCTTCCTTTCAGTAGCTTCTTCTCCACCCACTCTTATTTTTTCCTCACATCACTGTTTTATTACATTTGTGTTCAGTCCAAGTTTCTGTCTTCGTTTGTGGGTGCCTCCCTTGCATACTTGTTCCTCATCTGACTGCATTTGTTTTCAGGCCACTAAACATTTTTTTTAATTTGCTGTCTAATTACTTACATAGTGGAATGCTGTTCTATGGATAGTACCTGGTATCCACAGCTTCTTTTGGTTAATTTGTGCTAGCTCGTGTTATAATCAGTTGTGCGACACTGTACTTTGCAATTTCTTCATGACTTTATGCTTTTAGATACTGATGCTTTTGTTGTGAATTAATATGTTCTTTATGCCTTTATTCTCTTTGACACTGAGGCTTTAATTATGGATTAATATTTTCTTTCTTTATTAGAAATGAAGCTAATAATTCATGGTCTAGCTAGGCTCTATATTTTTATTCTGAGGCCCTTAATTATGAGTCCTAGAGTAATGAAAAAAGCCATTGTACAGTTGAGCATGAGACTATTAAAAGGAAACATATCTCTTCATATAAGTTAAATCTGACCATGATTATTACTTGTTTATGTACAGAATGTGTTATCAGAAGGAAAAAGATATTTTTTTTCCCTCTCATTAGAAAATTGTATATCATTCTTCAAATTTTAACACTTGATGGAGCTGTTTAGAGAGAGAGAGAGAGGGACACAGAGACAGAGACTGAGACAGTGGCAGAGAAAATATTTATTTTTTGTCATGTATGTTTGACAGTTTAGTATTTTAGGACACCATCAATTCAAAAATGTTCTTTTTTGGAAATGAGGCAAAGTCACAAGAATTTACTAACAGAATTTTATATTATGCTTTGTCACCCCTACATGTTAATCTAGTTTCATGTCTGAGCTTTTTTACTCTCTTAAGGCACAAAGTGTTTTATTTAATCAAACTGATTTGTTGTAGCAGGTGGTGTAGTTCTGCAGCAGTTTGAATTGCTGCTGACAGCATTTGGCTTTGAATTTGATTGCTGACTGAGATACCTCTGAGATGGATTCTACATTTTCTCAGTTGTTCATAATGGTTTTGCCAGGGTCTCTGGTTTCCTCACATATCCCAAAGACATGACAGTAGGTGAACTGGGAAAAACTGTGCATGTGCATGCTCGAGAGTGTGTGTGTGTGTGTGTGTGTGGGGGGGGGGGCATGCATGTCTTTCTGTCTATTTCCTGTAATGAACTAATGAACTAGTATCCTGTGCAGAACTGGCCTTATGCCTGCTGAATACCAGAATAAGCTATGCTTCTCCTAAGATCATGAATATGATAAAGCAGGAAATAAAAAGAATGAAATATTGATATCAGGTGGCAATTTGAAATAGGTTTTTCTGGTGTAACAGGCCATGAGTAACAAAATGTCTGAGTACTATCCACAGAAAAAATTATTTTTACCAGAGTTTATAAGTAATGAACTGAAGTTCTTTGAAAGTGCTTATGTCTTTCTTTCCAGCAGTCATGCTAGACCTTTGTGGTACATTACTTTTAACAATAAGTTTATATTTCTTTAAAAAACAGTCCAATTCCTTTTCATTTCTGATATGGAAAAGTGTTGAAAAATTTATGTCTGATAATAAAATTCCTTTGGTGACCTCTGTCTGTTATCTCATCAAGCATTCTGGAGGAAAATTAGTACATTACCCAGCATGAACTCTGAATTGTTTTGATCTACTTTCAGCAATGTGGCATGGTCAAAGAAAAATATCAAGAGAATTCCCTGAAGAAAGACATTCTGTTTAGTTACAAAAAGGATGTTTGCAGGCATGTGGTTAATCCACTTGAACATCTGAATGTTTGCAAATTTCCTTGTGTTTATTACATTCTCATGGCGATTCATACAATGATTAATAAATCAGAAATTTTAAGTGAGGCAGCTCTTTTTTACTGGCTTTAGTTTTGTCTTGGTGTTTCTCTGAAGGCTTTGTTAGAATGACTTCTGTACATTGCTTTTAAAGTATACTCCATAGTCTTATTAGCTTTTGTATTCAGGTGCCATTAGACTCTGGCTACTTAGACCTGCATTGTAATATAATAAAAGGAAATGTCTGAAAAACAGAAATTACTTGGTACACTGTATCATTAACAAGCAATTGCCTGCTTCACATTTCTGAAGCCCTAATTATTTTGATCCCCTTTCTTCTTGAAAGGTGAACTAAATATAAAAGTTTTCCTTTTAGAAAATAATACCTTAAATGAAATTACAGTGAGACACACAAATAAAGAAACAAGAACTAACTTAGAAACTTACAGTTTTGGGATAAGGGGAAACTTTTATACCCTCACAGTTCTGCTAACTTACCATTCATATTGGCTATTCTTTTCAATTTAATCCCAGTGGACAAGGCCCATTGTGACTAAACCCATGTGTCTCTTAAAAATCTCTTATCCTGAACTATGCATTTTGACTGCAGTTGCTATAGGTCAAATAGACATCCTTGTGGTTTCTCTTTAGATACAAAATTTGTCTAGAGATCTATTTAGGGTAGCCTTTGAAACATCTAAAATCTTCTGGGGCTGTTTAATCTTACTTATGTCTTATTAACTGCTGACACTTTTAGCTACCAAGTTGTTCAACTTTTCCAAAAAGGCATTTTTGGCTGAGGATTAATAGAAGGGACACTAACTAGACCCTTCATTTGTTTAGTCACTGTCTCATCATATGCAGCAGTATCATTCATGAATAGACCAGCATTACAATTGGAGTCACAATTCAACAGGAGCCATAGCGCCTGTATATAAATAGTCAACCTATCCCACTCACTAGCAAGAAAATCATTCTTTGTCTTAGCTTTCACGAAGTTTGTCAAATATTCAACATTTTTGAAATGTTTAAAGTAATTACATTTTAGTTGTTGCTTCATGGATCTTCAGAGCATATCTTGGCACTTCTGTATATTAGAGACACATTCGCTTGTGGCTGAACAGCAAAATGCATGCTTCTTTCTTTGATTTTTTTATATATTTATCACATGTTGATATCTCATTCGAAAGTAAAAGAAAAAAGGTAATCATGTTTTGTTTTCTTGTCTATTATTAGCATTCTCAGTGAGGTGTAGCATTCAGTTACTTAAAAGATTTAACTGTTTCCCCTCAGTGGCCTCTATGCTAAACACGAGAGAGATTTTGAATAGAGCCTATAAGGAAGCAACAGTCTATGGTCCATAATCACTTTACTGGATAACTTTACTTCACTGTAATAGGGTGCCTCCTGCCTTCAGGTTAGTGAAACAAGCCATATCAAGGATGTATTTACAGCACCAATTCAATCATTGAGGCTTGCCTTAATGGAAGTAAGAGTGCCACTCTGTGTGTCACTCTATTTTATATGTAGCACAAAATTATCGCAGAGGTGGAAGAAGCTACAAGTAATAAATCTGCCCATCCAGTATACCTTAATTGTTTGTAGAATGATTGTTGATGGAGAAATGTTTAGTTCAAGAGTTTGTGGAGGTGTAGGAGATCAAAGACCAATGTAGAATCCTAGTCATAAATCATCACACAGGAATCTGTTAGAAAGAGTTATTAATGTGGAATGCTAGTCATAAATCACCACACAGGAGTCTATCAGAGACAGCCATTAACAAGTGGAATGCTAGTCATAAATAGTACAGTTGTATACACTTACCATAAATGTAGATGTTAGAGTGTATTCACTGTTGCAGTCATCACATTTGCTTATCCTGCTGGCAGGTTGCCCTCAGACGGCTGCTGTCACCTCTTCCCTGACTTCAGGTCATCAGGGGTATAAAAGATGCAGCCAACACCATTTTCTTCAGTTTTTCTTGCCCCAGATGTCAGGTGCCTCCAAAAGGGTAGGCTAAAAATATGTAAGTAAAACATATATGCACCAAAATATATATATTAACTTCATCTACAAGCAAATACACCACATGGGTTGTATAGATTAGAGAAGTAAAGATAAGTTCCAGCAAAAATAAGGGGGATGACAGGTGGGTAACCTGGACTGCAACAGTGAATACCCTTGAACATCTACATTTATGGTAAGTTTACACAACTGTACTATGTTCTTCATGTTTCACTGTTGCAGTCATTACATTTGGGTATATTCCCAAAGCTATGGTAGGGGGGCGGGAGCAAAACAGCATTAGGAGCAGCTATGAGGCCCTGCAGAACTGCAGTGGCAAAGCCTGCCCTTGATTTAGAGTAAAGAGGCAGATTGTAATGTTTTGTAAAGGTATGCACTGAACTCCAAGTAGCAGCCTCTAAAATGTCTTTGGTTGGTACTCCCCTGAGAAAGGCTGAAGAAGTGGCTGCAGCTCTGGTTGAATGGGGCCTGATGCCCTTAGGCACTGGTTTGCCACGCTGTGAGTAGCAGAAATGAATGCAGTGTCCTATCCACTTTGAAATAGTCTGCTTGGAGATAGCCTTTCCTTGTGATCCTGTGGCAAATGCCACTAGTAATTATTCTGTCTTTCTGAAAATTTAGTTCTGTCCAAGTAGAATCTAAGTTGTCTGTGTATGTTCAAAGAAAGCAGAATTTTCTTCCCCTTGTTCTGTGGATTTGGATAAAAAGTTGGCAAATTAATAGTTTGGTTAAGGGCTACACTGGATACTACCTTAGGCATAAATGTAGGGTTTGTCCTCAGTGAGACCCTATCTGGATAAAAAATGATAAAGGGTTCCACAGCCATGAGAGCCTGTAGCTCTGACACTCGTCTTGCTGAAGTTATTGCTAGGAGCAGAGCTGTTTTCCAAGATAAAAACTTTATATCCGTAGTAGCAGCTGGCTCAAAAGGAGGTAAGGTTAGTTTTTCCAGAACATAACTGAGGTCCCATGCAGGTATTGGCATTCTCCTTGGAGGCCTTACATTTTTGGCTCCTCTGAGGTACTGCCTTAATAAAGGATGAGAAAAGAGTGGTGGCTCTGTATTGTAATGAGCCAAAATGGCAGAGGCATGAATTTTAATTGATGAAAAAGATAGGCCTTTGTCCAGCATCTCAGTTAAGTATTGCAAAATCTGAGGAATATTTGGGACAGCTGTATCAGTTCCTTGAGCTTGGTTCCAAGCACAAAATCTTTTCCATTTTCCAGCATAGGATTTTCTAGTACTAGGCCTTCTAGCTTCTAAAATGACATCCACCACAGCTTTACTGAGAGGTGTGCTTTGTATGGCTACATTATTCGCCATGCTGCCAGGTTTAGGGTCCTGAGTTGGCTGTGCAGAATCTGATTGTTTTGTTGGGACAGTAGATGAGGTATTTGAGGTAAGGTCCAGGCTGGGCATTGAGACAAGTTCTTTAAGACTGGATACCAGTACTGGCCTGGCCAGTCTGGGGCAATCAGAATCATGTTTGGTTTCTCCTGTCAGACCTTTAGGAGTACCTTGGGGAGGAGAGGTAGTGGAGGATAGGCATATACTGATAGGTCTGTCCAGTTGAAAAATAAGGCGTCCACTTTCCATGCTTGTCTGTGATAAGTCCTTGTGCAGAATCTTTTTAGCTGATTGCTGTGAGGGGAGGCAAATAGATCCATGTCCCGTGTCCCAATTTCTTTGTTATCATGCTGAAGACTTGTGGATCCAAGTGACACTCGTGGGGATCCATGAGGTTTCTGCTTAGTTCGTCTGCCAGAGTATTTTCCTTTCCTGGCAGGAATTGTGCCTGCAGATGAACTTGGTAAGTCAATGCTGTGTCCCATAAAGCCATGGCTAGTCTGCAAAGGGGGTAAGAATGAGTGTGCCCCTGCTTGTTTATGTACCACATAGCCGTGGTGTTGTCTGTCTTTATCAGTAGTTGTCCTGGATTAATTTGGTCCTTGAAGGCTGTCAGGGCATTTTGAACAGCTAGCATCTCTTTTTGATTGATGTGTAGATGCTTTTGGTTTGTGGACCAGGTGCCCTGAATGCCCCTTCCTGCCATGTAGGCCCCCCAGGCATAATCTGAAGCATCCGTCGTAAGGCTCTGCCTGGCTGGGGGTAGTGAGAATGGTTGTCCCTTCTTTTGGTGACAAGCCTTTGCTCACCATCGAAACTCCTGTTGCAGGCAGGGAATGAGAGTGATCATTGTTTCCAGGCTGTGGCAATGTTGTGTCCATACACTTTTTAGGTACCATTGGAGTTTCCTCATATGCAGTCTTGCATATGGAATTAGTAAGATGCAGGATGCCATAAAGCCCAAAGCCTGCAAAATTTTTCTTGCAGATAACTGGGCCTTTGTTGCCATTCCCTTGAAATAGGTAGTCAGTTACCTTTGTTTGTCTGGCATGAGGATAAGCCATCTGGGCAGTTGTATTTAAGCTTGCACCCAGGAATATTATCTCTTGAGAGGGTACTAGGTTTGATTTCTTTTTGTTGACTGTGTACCCTAGGCATGTTAAAAGTCTTTCCACAAACGCCAGATGCTGTGGTAGAATGTCTTTGTTCTCTGCTTGTATGAGGCAGTCATCCAAGTAAGGATATATTTGTATTCCTCTTTGCCTGCAGAAAGCAATTACTGGTGCCAGGCACTTTGTGAAAACCCAGGGCACAGTAGATAAGCCAAAGGGCAGTGCAGAGAATTGGTAATGCTTTGAGCCAGCCTTGAATCTGAGGTATCTTCTGCATGATTGTCTGATTGGGACATGCAGGTATGCCTCTTTTAGGTTTAAAGTCATGAGCCAAGCCTTGCTGCCCAGCATTGGCAGAAGCTGCTGCAAGGTCAACATCTTGAATTTTGGTATATCCAGGAACATGTTTAGAATAGATAGGTCCAGTATTGGTCTCCATGCTTTGTCCTTTCTGGGTACCAAGAGCAGTCTTGAGTAAAATCCTTTTCCCTGCTCTTGCTGTGGCACTTGTTGAATAGCCCCCATGGCCATGAGAGCTGCGACTTGTTTTTGAGCCTCTGCCCATATATTTTTTGGCAGGTCTTGCCAACCGTTTGCCCTTGGCAGGGTATGGAAGTGAAACTTGTAGCATTGAGTCACTATGTCTAGAACCCATTTGTCCTGGGTTATAATGTGCCAATTTTGAGAAAAAAGTGCTAGTTTTCACCCTAAGGATGCCGCCAGAAGATAAGTGCTTGGTGCAGGCAGGGGGAAGTCATTGGGACTGTTTCCTGTATGGTTGCGATTTGTCTTCTCCACTTTTGGCTGTAGAAGCACCCCATTACTTAGACCTGTACGAACCTTGGGGCTGGGATCTGCCTCTAGGGCGTCTGGATCTCACCCTTTGAGGTCTGTCTGACACTGGAAAAGACTAATTCTTTGTTGGCCAGTGTCTGCTAAACCTAGGAGGCTGTACCTGTAAGAAATCCTTGATCGTTTGCATATATTTAGCTTTGTCCTCCATTTTCTTTAACACCTCTTCTGCCTTAACACCAAACAATGTATCATGCTGTAATGGAGCATCTAATAACTTTACTTTAACATGATCAGGCAGATTTTGTTCCTTTAACCAAGCATGCCTCCTAATGACAGAACCTGTAACAGAGGCCCTGCAGGAAGCCTCCAGAGCATCAAAACCACATTGCAAAGTACGCTTTCCCACTTTTTCAGTTGCATGCAATAAATCCTGCATTTCTTTGTTTTCTGCACATTCAGAATTTACCATCATTTTCTGTTTAAGCAAGTGTCATGATATATTGCTGATATTTGAGCATATGAAACTGGCAATTTAAGGCCCTTATAACCAAGGTAGCAGATATGTAAATCTTTTTTCCCCATCTATCCAGTGCCCTAGAATCTCTGTCAGAGGGGTTAGGGTTTTTTGCAGTGGAAGCCTTGACCCCTTTGGGACTCTGAGAAATAGTTTCTGGGTCTGCAGTAGGGTTTGTGAAAAGGAATTTATGAGAGTCAGGAACCCTGTAGTATCTGTCTGGCTTAACAGGAGCTGGAGGTAAGGAGTCAGGAGTCAGTCTAGACTCTGAGATCACATCATCTACAATGTCTAACACAGGTGGAATAGCTAGAGGTCTGTGTTGAGGTAGTAAAAGGAAGTCTCTGAGCCTCTTCTTAGATTCTGAAAAATCCTGGCTCTCCCATGGTATGCAAGGTTTCCCCAAAAGAGTAGTCCTCAGGAGGAGAAGCTGAAGGAATAGATTCTTCAGCATCAGAATCCTCATTGGGGGGAAAAGAATATTCCTGATCAGAAGAGGAATCAGAAGAAATGGAAACATGATCTGAAGATTCATAGTCTGTCTCTTGCCTAGGCCTCTTATCAGGGGGGGATGGGAACCCCTGATCAAGGTAATTAAGTCTTCAGCCATTTTGAGCATCTGTTTTTTGGGCATTGAGGCCTGTCCATGAGGCTGTTGAACTTGTTTCCTTGCCTTTAAAGGTGCTTTAGGCTTTGCCTTTGAAGCTGACATTGGTTTAATATATAATTGTTTAGGTCTGAATACACCCTCAGAAGCCGATGCCTGCTCAGCAGCTCCAGACCCATCTGAGGGAACAGTCACCGAGGCTCCAATACCTAGAGTTTCCAGTGGCCTGGCCAACTCCACTTAGGAGTCAGAAGTGGCCTGCGACTCTAAAGTAGCGGGTTTCAGGGGCTGTAAAAGCGCCTCACTGAGAACCGGTGAACCGGAGACTGGCTTTGGAGAAGCTTCATCATCGGTTTTGGACCTCGGTTGCTTGTCCTTTTCTTTTTCTTTGCGATTTTTGTGAACTCCGGTAGTCGGATGGCCATCCAGCGACATTGTATAATTAAATCTTCACCCAAAATAGCTTAATGTAAAATTGTACCGATGCTTAATAGTGCATTGGTTAAATCTAGCATAAAACCGACAACTAGAAACATCGTGGTCAAGGCCTAGGCAAGGAATACAGTAAGAGTGAAAATCCTTATGAGGTATTTGCTTCCCACAAGAAATGCAATTATTAACTTTTTTGACATCGGTCTGGAGCAAGAAAAAAGTTTCCCCAATGGGGTACTTAGCTTTTAATGAAGACTTTGGATCTGAAACTCAAACATGAAAATCTCACGAGTCGGCCGACCGGCACTTGCGAACTGCTTCTGCTTCGGGCACCGCGCGGCAAGAAAGACTGAAGAAAATGGCAGTGGCTGCATCTTTTATACCCCTGATGACCTGACGTCAGGGAAGAGGTGACAGCAACCAACGCAGGACCCAAGACTTTGGAATTCTGGCCAACTGAAGGCAACCTGCCAGCAGAATAACCCAAATGTAATGACTGCAACAGTGAAACATGAAGAACATCACCATACAGGACTCTGTTAGAGGGAGTCATTAATGTGGAATGCTAGTCATAAATTACTGCACAGTAATCTGTTAAAGAGACAGAGTATATGGATTAAGCTTCTAAAATGTTTTGGTAGCTGAGGGTCTTTAGTCTGATGATTAGGAGTTTTATAACTGCACAGTGTGTTTTCATAACTAAATATTAATTGGGGCATTCTATAATTGGCCTGGTCATGGCAGAGTATAGAAGGATGATAACTTCTTTTGGCATGGGTGAAATAACTCTAATTACTAATTGGGTTGAATAGAAGGATTTCCTGACTATTGCTGTTACATGGTGGATAAAGGATAGTGAGCTGTTTATGAAGGTGCCAGGATCAGTGACAACTGCATCAGTCTGTAGTGGGATGCTGTCTATACTGTAAGCTTCCGTAAAGATTTGTTTACCAGTTGTGACAAAGCTACACTTTACTGCATTTAATGTAAACCCATTTCCAATACACAATTGATTTGCACAGTTTAGCCCTTCCAGGAGTAACACAGTATTAGATTATTAGTGAATGATAGCACCCAGTTTGTGGTATTTGCAAATTTAATGAAAAGTATATCTAAGTTAATGATTTGATATCGGTTCTTTTTTTATTTGCTCAAGTAATTTTAATAATTTACAAACATGAATGGCATACATCAAAGTTGTTAAGTTTCAGTACACATCTTGCAATATAAGATCATGCATTTGATGCCTTATTACTATATAAATGCTAAATAAATTATGTCTATCAACATGGACAATAAAACAAAAACAAAACTATCTTTAACATTTCAATGACTTAACATAGAAAATAGTAGAATATTAAATACAGTTTGTACAACTATTGATTATTTGTGGCTCCATCCTCTTTTTTTACCTCTCAAGCTTGCTCTAAATTTCCTGACTACTGCTACAATACCCTAGGACAGTCTCTTTAACCATCTTTTCCATTTCTCAAGATGCCTCTGCTTTTGCTTTCCAGCTAAACCTTTACTTTCCATTCTTTGTAGATCATTTGGTATGCCTATTACCATCCTTATTTTAGGAAGGACAGCTGTTCTCCATTGTTTTGTTGTTGCTTTTTAGCCAGTGTTGTAAAATAGTTTGAATAAGACTAAGAGATATAATCTCAAAGTAATCTATAAAACTGGTTCCAATAAAGTTTTCAGAAGAACACCAAGTCAAAGGTAAAGCCATCGAAACTGAAGATATAACTGTAAGTAAAAAAATGATTGTAATGTATCTGGGGGGAGGTCTAAATCTGGATGATCTCCTAATAAGAATAGAGTTTTAGACAGTATTATTTCAATGACTAATGTCGGCTTGTAGCTACTGCTTAAATATCTCTAGGTTGCTACATTCCCAAAATATTTGACTTCATGCACTCCTTTCCCTAGACTTGTATCCCAGCATGCCTCCATACTTGTTGGATACATATGGTATAACTTTGCCTGTGTATAAAACTATTTATACTAGCATTTCAGAGCAAAGATTATACATTTTCTGCTTTTGGCAACATACCAGCTAAGATGGCAGACTCTCTTCCAGAACTTCATTTTCAGTTCAGTTCCAGTCTCTCATTCCCACTTTCCTTCCAGCTGTTCACCTCTTTCATGTCTACTTGACATTTTGTTTATTAGCTTTTTCCATGGTATTGGGTGCAACTTCATCTGGGTTGATATGTCCACCAGGCCATGTCTAAGAGTCTCCTCTTCTGGGTATTTTTGCCTTTTGTGGCCACATATCAATAGTCCCTCATATTCCAGATATAGGATCCACATGACCTCATGTATTCATTTCATAGAGGGCATTAGAGTGAACAGTCACAAAAGAAGTGCCTTCCTTACATTGTAACTGTTTCAATGGATACTTCCTGGATTAGTGTATGGAACTTTTACTGTTGATGGTGACTTCTGCCTTAGAATAAATGCAACCGCCCCCTTTCATCTTATTGTATGAATACTGAGTTGTTTCAGGAATACTTTTCATACTGTGTTCCCTTCCTATTGCACCCCGTCTATTTTTAATTTTATTGCTTTTATATCCTAGTCACTCTCCTTTTTGTCTCTCAGTTGTAAGGCACAGTTCAGTACTATTAATTTTGGGCTGCTGCCTGTCCCCGGTTTGCTACATATATCTCACTCATAACTCCTGGTCTACTTCCCCTCATCTGGAATTACCTAGTTCTAGCTCCTTTAGCACCCTCATACTGCTGTTTGATGCACTGTTCTTTTCTATCTCTCACTGATACGATCGTCCCGTTTTTTTTGTGTTAACAGTTTTTAACACTGCCAATACTATTGCTGTGTCCTAGTCTATTAAGACATTTTTAGTTATCTTTTGAGTGATTATTTTCCTACAGGACTCAGTTTGATCCCACTCTACCTTGCTATGCTTGTCATCACTTTGCTGTCCACCCTATCCCCATTCCCACCCTCTCCTGACATCACTTGCTTTATACTGAGCCTACAACTCTGTATCCAAATTCCAACATGTCATAAAACCCTCAAACTCTTCCTACCTGCAACAACATAATCATCTAACAAATAACCACTCACAGGTTCTCACCCCTCCTAACTAGAAAAATTACATCTGTTTTATCTACTCTTCATACAATTACATGCACCTCAATTTCATTTTTTCTGTCCTTACTTATATTCTGCTCATTATATCTTTGACTTCAAACATCTTTGTTACTCCTCCATTTCCTTTCTCATTATTGCATAATTGGAATTAACTAATAAGACAAATTTCCCACTTACTTTTCTTTATTAACTCCACCTTTTCCTTTCTCCACTTCATACTACATACTAAACTTCACTTTTTCCTCTTCTCTATAACCACTGAAATTTCAAATGTTTCTCCAAACATCATATCTCATTACGCTGCTACTGATATCATATTTAACAAACTTTCACGGTGTACTTTCACCCCTATACAGCTCTCCTTTGGCAGTTTACTCAGACACTATGAAATCAGGAGTAGCTACGGCAATATATCTCCCTGCCTTTTTAATCTCTCACTTTGCCTTTATTTTAAGCGCAACATACTTTACTACCACCACTCTACTCAAAAAATAAAACTCATACAAACTCCCTCTAAATCAAATTGTACCTGACAAAAATCCCACAGTGTGGTGATGTCCAGCCCAACCCAGGCTCCAAAAATGTATCAGTTAACCTAAATAGCAAAGGACCACCCCTATTAAATCATTATATCCAAGTGATGCCTTCAGGTGCATCTCCAGTTACCTCCTACTGATGCCTCTAGGCATCAAATATTACTTGTTCATATTTGCATTAATAATTCCAAAGCCATGCCACATACAAGGTATCAGAAGACTTTATCTTGAAGCATACATGGTGGCAAATACAATTGTATTGATTAAAGAGTTGCAAAACTAATAAAATAAAACCAGATAAATCCGTAGTACACCAACATCGACTTTATTCGCAGTACTGACAAAGCGCTTTCACCCATATAGGGCATCATCAGAGTCAGTTAAAATAGCACAACATATAATTTAAATACAAAATTCAAAGTCACATAAACCAATCAGTAGTCATACTTAATAATTCATTCTGTCGTCACATAAAGCAATCAGTAGTCATACTTAATAATTCATTCTGTCTTTCATGTTAACCCTTCACTATCTATTTGATTAAATTTTTTGAAACTTCTTACAATAAAAGCCAATTATTAGCATAACTCATGTAATTTACATTTCATAAATAAAAACAGCATTTCATACCTTAAATTCAACTCATCAAGATAAATGTGAAAATAAAATTGATAATCCTGGTAACAAAATAAAAAAAAACAAAATAATAACAATAATGATGCCTGTGTCTAAATGTAAAAGTAATTCATATTTATATATATATATATATATATATATATATATATATATATATATATATATATGTGTGTGTGTGTGTGTGTGTGTGTCTGATCAAGGACCAATCACTAACCAATTGAATATCAAAGTAAAATAAATAATAAGAAAATGAATACATTAAATATCAGTGTATAAAAATCTATTTCTATATAAACAGTGATTTGTATTTCAAAATACAAGCTAAGGATAAAGTGCCATTGATGCCTGGCAGTGTACTGGCATCTAGCCGCAACTGCCACAGAAATTCCTTAACTTCTAATAGTGTTTTGTAATCATCACCAAAATCACTTTTAAATAGTCTGTCATTAACAAAAAATATAAATTTCTTAAAATTAGTACATTCTTTACTGTGGTAAGATAATACATTTGTAGACATTTTTTTGATGTCCCTATTATGTTCAAGGATTCTCTGTCTCAGCTTCCTCATAGTCATACCTACATAGAACACAGGGCAAGATAAACAGGTTGCCACATATACCACCATGCTTGTATTGCAATTGCAATAACTAGAGCTCTTTAGTGACCTCTTGTAACTACTCACTTGAACATAAGGACCATCATTAATGTATTTGCAAGTTCTACACATGCCACACTTGGCCATCCGAGCTGGCCTTTGGCCTGTTACCCTGGATGGTCTCTCAAGGACCTCCTTTAGGTTTGAACCCCTACTGTTAATAAATTTGGGGCCATCTCCAAGTATATCTTTCAAATCACATGGAAACATTATCCCATACTAAGTGAATAGTATTCTGAACCATATTTGTTGTCAAATTATATTCAACCACCATAGCACCACTAAATTCAGGTCCTACTTGTTCATTGCCCTTTATGGTGATGTTGTTTCTTCCTTCAACAAGTAAAATAGGTCCAAAATCTCTCTCTCTTCTACCTATTATTTCCTGTTTAATGGAGTATAACAGTTACTCTATTGGATATCCTCATTGGACAAACAAATCAATTAAATTATCTAACTCGGCCAGGAATCTGCCTTTTTCACTAACTATAAAAGTGAAATGCATACATGTCTTTTTCCTAAATATACTGGAATATATAACCCCATCTGACCTATAGAGTTTTATATCCAAAAACTCAATAGTGTCTCTATCAGCCTTAATGGTATATTTCAGAAAAGTAGTGGTTTGGTTGAGGTATAAAAGAAAATCATCAAGCTCATCTCGGGTGCCCTTCCATAGAAAAAATATATCGTCCAAAAATCCTAAGATATATAATCATATTGGACTTAAACCTAGATGTCAAAACAAATTGTTTCTCCCACTCTGCCAAAACCAAGTTGGCATAAATGGGTGCACATCTGGCACCCATAACTACTCCAGTATATTGCTTGTAAAACTCACCCTCAAAACTGATGTAATTATTATCCAATACCATTTCCATAAGGTCAACAAAAAGGCTTCTCTTTACCTGGTGTAAACCACTGTGTTTGGCCAGACTATTTGCAAACCAATCGAGGTCAGTCCTGTGTGGAATTACTGAAAATAAATTCACTATATCTACAGAACCAACATCCACACTGATGTTAGCCAATGACCTAAGGCAATCAAGACAATGCCACAAATCATTCAATATATGCAGCAACTTGTCCAAAATATTTTTGCTAGTAATGTCAATATAAGCTGCCAATGTTTCAGTTTTTGAACCCTTGGCTGCCACAATTGGTCTAAATGGAGGATTTTTGATATCTTTGTCTGTCTTTGGAATACCAAAGATATTGGGCATAATAGGATGCTCCACTAGTAAGTAACTGCACTCTTCATTAGTAATAATCCCTTCACACAGGAATTCATACAACTGCCAATCTATTTTTGTATAAGCCCTCTGCACTTCAAATTTAGATACCAGCTCATGTGTGTCAGTATCATGAAAAATGTTTCGCATTTTTCAAATATAATCAGTATTAGACATAATAGCAACACCACCCCCCTTGTTGGGTTTCATAACCCTGTAATGTAACGTTTATTTTGTGAAAGTTCTTTCAAACAAAATTCTTCAGCAGATGTTAAGTTTTTATTATTATATAGTGGTGTTTTTTCCAGCACTCTTCTAATTTGTGTTGTACATAAACATTCAAAAACTGAAATCAGGGGGTTACATGGTGGTATGAAAAGGCTACTTCTTATGGCATTAGATCTCTGTCTCTGTCATAGGTTGATAGGTTCATAGGTAGGTAATAGGCTATCAGCCCTGGGGCCTATACAAGCCCAGCCAAAAAGGTTCCCTGGCTTACGCCACCCAAGAAAGTTATTTTCCTGTGCCACTGTTGAGCAGAGACACAGAAGTGATCCCCAGGGTGTATGTCCTATTTCCCATCCACTCATCAAGATTTTTCTTGAAGAGTGCTAATGAAGAACTTTGCTTGACATAGATGGGTAGCCTGTTCTAGAGTATGGGAAGTCTTTGGGACAGGAATCTATCCCTCCAACATGTCCTGTTTATTGTGGTGACAAGGTTTAAGTCCCTAGAGCATGTAGCTCAGAGGGATTGGGATTTCTTTAGGTGTAGCATGTCCAACAGCTCTGGGTTTGACATAGCTTTATATGTTAGGCAGAGATCACTTCGGAGTAGGCGATATGCTATGGAGTAAAGCTGGAGTTTTTTGAGAAGGTCAGTGTAGAGCATTTGTTTGATGCCAGTAATCCTCTTTGTGAGATACTTCTGTGCCCTTTCCAGCTGCTGCAGATGTCTTGTGAGGTACATTCCAAAAGGGGCATTGTACTCTATAATGGGTCTAATGAGTGTCAAGTAGAGGGGAACAATGATCTCTTTTTTCCTGGATGAAAACCCTTTTATGATGAGGTGTGCCACGTAGGAGGACTTCCTGACTACTGTGGAGATGTGACTATCAAAGGAGAGACTACTGTCTACCTGGGTCCCAAGGTCTCTTATCACACATTCGGTGTTAAGTAGATTGCTGCCTATGTGGTAGTTCATGGGTACAGAGTTTTTACCAAAGGGGATGACACTGCACGTTTTGGCACTGAGCTTGAGGCCATGAATCTGACACCAGGCATCTGTCTCAGCGAGGCCCTTCTGTAGGATGTCCACATCATTTGGGGACTTGACTATGGCTCCTAGTTTGCAGTCATCTGCAAACTTTGCTAGCCAGAGGCCTTCTGTGTTAGCCTGTACTTCACAGAAGTAGATACCAAACAGGAGAGGTCCCAGAACGGAACCCTGTGGTAATCCACTTGTCACTGCTTTGAGGTCAGATTTGGAGTCTGGAACTTTTACAGTGTGGGTTCTGTCAGTGAGCCTGTTGGCAACCCATCTTGTGACGTAGGGATTTATACCTAGTTTAGTGAGTTTAGCTATAATTCCAGAATTGAGGATTTATTACCAAAGTATAACCTCAAATTTAATTGCCTAATGTATAATTTCAAATTAATAAGTAACCTACCCACATCATATTTAAAATGGGGTACAAATGAAAATCTTTTTCTCAAAAAGCTGACACGGCTATCAGAAATTGTCAAATCTGAGTAACTGTAGATTTTAACAGTTGTGTCTCCACATATTGTTGGACCTTCACTAGTCTGAATATTAATAATATCACTTAAAAAAGTATCGGAACCAGCATTGCTGTCACTAACTGGAGGTGTTTCTTTTTCTGAAACTCTTACATCACACCAACAAACAGTAGCTAAATTTAGTTCCAGTTGTAATTGTTCTGTCTGTTGTACCAATAATTGTTGTTGTTGTTGTTCCTCCTCTGTCCTCGTCCCCTCCAAGTACCTCCCTGTTGAAAGCTTTGTGGTTGAGGTGTTCTCATTTCCGTTTGATTCTGTTGCAGACCCCGATTTCTCAATTGGTCTGACTGCCTTAATGGTGATGGATTCTCTAAAAAAACTACATCATCAGCATTATCATTGGGTGCTTCATCCGATTCTTCACCCACTAATGCAAACGCCCCTCCTCTCATTGTTTTCCCTGGTGTTTTCATTTCTAGTTGGTATTGGATAGGCCCTTTTTTCTCTGTGTTCAGTACTGTCCCTCACTATTTTCTTTTGCTTTCTTTCCATACAAATTTTTAACAAATTTAGCAAGATCAATCAAAATTCTATCAAACCTACTTCTATTGATTTCAAATAATAAATCATTCGTGATACTTTGCTTCAAGGTTATCAATTCATTTTTTTTAGAATTATAAGTTTGTTAGTGTTGTCCCTAATGATGATTCTTATTAAGTTTAAACTTTTTCTGTCAAACAATTCCAATAGGTTCTGATATGTTTCAGAGTTTGTCTCAATACCCATCGGGAGTTTAAAAACCCTCAATCCTTTTGGGACTTGATTTAACTCAATGGAACGTTCTAGAAACACGTTGTCCATTTGTAATGATTAACATTTTTTAGCTGTTTTTTCAAATTTCAACATTTGCGTATTAAAAGTCCCAAGGTCAAGGTTCTGTTCCCTAGAGGAAACATCTCCCAATACTGGAGGTACAAAGAAGTATTCCAGATCTAGTGAACTTTCACCCAGTCTAACATTGCTTTCCCCCTGCCCTGTTCTGTTAGGGTTTCCATTGACAATATTAACCACTGCCAAGTTTGTGGCAACCTGTTCCCCTCTAGTGTTCCTTGGTGGTGTATGTAAAGTAAATAACTCCATCTGAGAGTTAGTAAGACTACCATTAGCTGCATTGTTATTAGTATTGTTAGAGTGAAGCAGCGTAGTGATTTGTCTGGATATATCCAAATATTGAATCATCAGTTGCTCCATCTAGGAAGTAAAAAATCTGTGTAAAACTACACTATACACTCAGATAGGTCAATTGGTAAAAACATAACCTTTGTTTAAAGAATTAATTAATAACCATTTACATATAAATACTTCTAAATTTTAAAGAACATGTACAACAGTGCATCTGTGGTGTCCAAATACTTTCAATCACACATAGCACTAATACAGAGAAATGTCTATAAATGTTTAGTTGTTGCTGTAAAATAATATATGTATATATATATATATATATATATATATATATATATATATATATTTATATATATATAATATTGTTACCGACAGAGCATGTACTAAATAAACCATAACCAGTAATTGGTTCAAATCAATTATGGTATTGGATAATAATTACATCAGTTTTGAGGGTGAGTTTTACAAGCAATCTACTGTAGTAGCTATGGGTGCCAGAAACGCACCCATGTATGCCAACTTGGTTTTGGCAGAGCGGGAGGAACAATTTGGTTTGACATCTAGGTTTAAGTCCAATATGGTTATATATCTTAGGTTTTTCGACAATATATTTTTTCTATGGAAGGGCGCCAGAGATGAGCTTGATAATTTTCTTTTATACCACAACCAAACCACTACTTTTCTGAAATTTACCAGTAAGGCTGATAGAGACACTATCGATTTTTTGTATATACAGCTCTATAGGTCAGATGGGGTTATACATTCCAATATATTTAGGAAAAAGACATATAGCAATTCATTTCTCCATTATGAGTGTTGCCACTCCCAATACATGAAAAGGAATGTGGTGAAAGGCCAGATGATACGCATTTCACGCATAGTTAGTGAAAAAGATAAATTCCTGGCCGAGTTAGATAATTTAATTGATTTGTTTGTCCAACACGGATATCCAGTGGAGTAACTGTTATACTCCATTAAACAGGAAATAATAGGTAGAAGAGAGAGAGATTTTGGACCTATGTTACTTGATGAAGGAAGAACCAACATCACCATAAAGGGTAATGAACGAGTAGGACCTGAATTTAGTGGTGCTATGGTGGTTGAATATAATTTGACAACAAATATGGTTACGAATACTATTCAGTTAGTATGAGATAGTGTGTTTCCATGTGATTTGAAAGATATACTTGGAGATGGCCCCAAATATATTAACAGTAGGGGTTCAAACTTAAAGGAGGTCCTTAAGAGACCATCCAGGGTAACAGGCCAAAGGCCAGCTCGGATGGCCAAGTGTGGCATGTGTAGAACTTGCAAATACATTAATGATGGTCCTTATGTTCACGAGAGTAGTTACAAGAGGTCACTAAAGAGCCCTGGTTATTGCAATTGCAATACAAGCATGGTGGTATATGTGGCAACCTGTTTATCTTGCCCTGCGTTCTATGTAGGTATGACTATGAGGAAGCTGCGACAGAGAATCCTTGAACATAACAGGGACATCAAAAACATGTCTACAAATGTATTATCTTACCACAGTAAAGAATGTACTAATTTTAAGAAATTTATGTTTTTTGTTATTGACAGACTATTTAAAAGTGATTTTGGTGGTGATTACAAAACACTATTAGACGTTAAGGAATGTCTGTGGCAGTTGTGGCTAGATGCCAGTACACTGCCAGGCATCAATGATACTTTATCCTTAGCTTGTATTTTGAAATACAAATAATACAAATCACTGTTTATATAGAAATAGATTTTTATACACTGATATTTAATGTATTCATTTTCTTATTATTTATTTTTCTTTGATATTCAGTTGGGTAGTGATTGGTCCTTGGTCATACATACTATATATATATATATATATATATATATATATATATATATATATATATATATATATATATATATATATATATATATATATATATATATATACACATATATATATATATATATATATATACACATATATATATATATATATATATATATATACAAATATTAATTACTTTTACATTTAGACGCAGGCATCATTATTGTTATTATTTTGTATTTTTATTTTGTTACCAGGATTATCAATTTTATTTTCACATTTATCTTGATGAGTTGAATTTAAGGTATGAAATACTGTTTTTATTTATGAAATGTAAATTACATGAGTTATGCTAACAATTGGCTTTTATTGTAAGAAGTTTCAAAAATTTTTAATCAAATAGATAGTGAAGGGTTAACATGAAAGTCAATTAGAATGCATTATTAAGTATGACTACTGACTGGTTTATGTGACTTTGAATTTTGTATTTAAATTATATGTTGTGCTATTTTAACTGACTCTGACAATTGTATTGATATTTGACCTCTGTCAATGAGTATTTGTTAGAACTGTAAGGTGATAACTTCATTTTTTTAAAGGCTCAAGCCGCACCCACTGGAAGTTAAAGGTATATACTCAAAAGAGCTGTACTGGAGGGAATGAGTAAACTAACCCTCCTTTATCTACCACCTCAGACTATAAATCCTCACATCTGTACTCTCCTGTTATTAAACAGCCACCTATCCATACTAATAAAACTAACACACCAAACCCCTCACTCCACCATTGTATCAGCCTCCATAGCATTTGAAACAAAATTACAGAACTAGATGCCTGGATATCACATTAAAACCCTGATATGCTTGTCATCACAAAAATCTGGTTTACAACTAATATTAACGATTCTGAACTACTCCCTTCAGGCTACAGTATTATCATGAAGTGATAGGCCCAACAAGAAAGCAGGAGGGCTAGCCTTATTTTATCCAAGTTCATATAATCTCTCTCCCTAGTCTCATAATATCCCAAAATTCCAAAATACTGAAAGAGTAGTATTACTGCTAAAGCGTAGCAGTAAAAAACAGCTATGTTTTGTTAGAGTCTATATCCCAAATGGAAATAATATAGCAGCTTTAGAAGAAATCCTGTCCTGGACAACTAATTATATACCTTATAAAAATCATACTAGGCAATGTAAATATTAACAGGCAAAACCTTTCATTAGACTTTCCCTCAGTTAGTATAAACATTTATGGTTAAACACAACTTAAATGAAAAAACTAAGCCAGCAACAAGTGAGCCATGACACAGTTAGTAGTTTATTAAAACTACTAGAGACTTCATAAAAAGCTTAATAAACAGACCGGTTTCGACCTGGATTTAACCTGGCCTTCTTCAGTGTATAACAAAAAAAGCTTGCCAGAAAAAATCTTATATAGTAAATCAAAACATTTGATTGGCTGACAAGACACATCCAATTTCTTAAGCTCATGAATATTCATGTAAATTTAAACAATATTTATACACCACAAAAAAATTTTCTATCATAAATATTCATTAAGCCCTGGATTGAATAGGGCACCAAGTTTGGTAATCCATTTCTTTTCTTTTGCATCAAGTTTCTGATGCCAACCAGATTTCAGAGTTCGATCACCAATGAGTTTATCAATAATAATGAAATGAAACTGAGCTGTTTGATGTATAAGTGTGTGTTTATATAGCGCATTTGAAGTTCTTTTGCATTTAATGTCACTCAAGTGTTCTGACATACGTAATCTAAAAGGTTGAGAGGTCTGACCTATATAGAAAGAATGGCAACTGCAGCAAGCCATGTAAATAGCCCAGTCAGTGTTACAGTTGGCAAAAAATCGAATGTCAAATACTGTACTACTATTTCTACTACTGAATTCTTTAGACTTCAAAATGTGTTTACAGTTAATACAATGACCACAAGGGAAACACCCTATCAGTTTGTCACCCAAAATAGTGGTCTGATATAACTGAGGTAGTATAGATTCAGAATGATGTTTATTGTGATTAAAATGTCCTGCTAGATTTTTTCCTTTGCGAAAAGAAAAAGAGCATGAATTGGGAATTATTGTTTTGATATTAACATCCGCCTTCAGTATGTTCCAATTGTCCTTGACAATATTCATAAATCTGTTAGTGTTTCTACCAAATGTAGTGGTAAAACGTAATATATTCTTTGACAAAGATTTTCTCTTATACATCAATAGATTATGTCTATGTAGACCCGAAGCATAGTTTTGGGCCATGGTGACATACCCTGAACTGTAACCCCTGTTTATGAATCTATGGTATAAATCCTGAGAATGATGTTTGAAACTAACATCATCCGAGCAGTTACGTCTAATTCTGATGAACTGTGATTTTGGAATGTTTTTGGCGATATGTTTTGGATGATAACTGGAGGCATGGAGTAAGGTGTTATATTGGGGAAACTTTCTATATACTTCTGTATTCAAGGTATTATCCTGATTCCTTGTTACCAAAACATCCAAAAACGTTATGGAGTTCTGGTCGTGAGTAATAGTGAATTGTATTCCCCATTTATTATCATTTAAATATTCCATAAATTCACGAAGATAC
The DNA here is from genome assembly GCF_019279795.1 of Protopterus annectens. Classification (NCBI taxonomy): domain Eukaryota; kingdom Metazoa; phylum Chordata; order Ceratodontiformes; family Protopteridae; genus Protopterus; species Protopterus annectens. The sequence continues at coordinate 1,260,008,452 of NC_056744.1, forward strand.
TCGATATCTGATCTCCACACCATCCAGCAATCATCCAAATACCTCCGCCATATGTCAATCTCAGGCAGAAATAAATTATGGGTGTCATCATATATCAGAATTTCCTCAATATAAGCCATGAATAGATCAGCATAGATGGGGGCAAAGGATGCCCCCATCGCTGTGCCTCTGATCTGCAAATAACATTCCTTGTCATAGAAAAAGACATTTTTTGTAAGTACATGCTCAGTCAGATTTATCAAAAAAGTGTTGAAACCAGGTCGATACATATTGGACTTGTAAAGCCAATATTCAATGGCATCAAGACCAGCCCAATGAGGGATGTTGGTGTATAGTGAACTTACATCTAATGTGCATAGCCACCAATCCTCCTCTAACTGCATGTCATTAACAATACTTAAAAATTGGGTGGTGTCCTGTATCCTAGATCTAACCCATGGTAATAATGGTTTTAGATACCTGGTCAAAAATTCAGAAAGGGGCTCAGTAAGTGATCCTATACCCGATACAATGGGCCTACCCGGTGGATGTAAAGGATCCTTATGTATCTTTGGCAAAAAATAAATGAATTGTCTAGCAGGATCAGTGATAGTTAGATGACTTATAGTTTTAGTTGTTATAATCCCATTGTCAACCGCTGAATGCAAAAAGTTATCAATTTGTTGTTTAAACACAGGGGTGGGGTCGAGTGGCATTTTGGTATAATATCGAGCATCACCCAATTGTTTGTGAGCCTCGATGTCAAAGTCACTCCAATCCATCACCACCACCGCTCCACCTTTATCTGCATGAAGAATGACCAAATCTTTGTTTTGTACTAATTCGTCTAAACAAGACAACTCATTGTCTGTCATATTATTCGGCATTGGTTGACAAGTGTTAGACTGAAAATGTAAATCACTGAGTACACTGCGTAGAAAAAGATTTACAGAGGGATGCATAGGAGGTGTAAATGATGATGCATGATATTTAAAAGTATCCATTTGCTGCTGTTCTTCCTCCCCCTTGTCCTGAAAAAACAATTTAAGGTTAATGAGTCTACAAAATGTAAATAAGTCTTGTGCAAAGGTGTCTTCAGGCACAAAAAAGCCAGGGATAAAAGATAATCCTTTATTCAATAAAGATATTTGTTCAGGTGTTAATACAGTGATGAAACTTGATGCAAAAGAAAAGAAATGGATTACCAAACTTGGTGCCCTATTCAATCCAGGGCTTAATGAATATTTATGATAGAAAAATTTTTTGTGGTGTATAAATATTGTTGAAATTTACATGAATATTCATGAGCTTAAGAAATTGGATGTGTCTTGTCAGCCAATCAAATGTTTTGATTTACTATATAAGACTTTTTCTGGCAAGCTTTTTTTGTTATACACCGAAGAAGGCCAGGTTAAATCCAGGCCGAAACCGGTCTGTTTATTAAGCTTTTTATGAAGTCTCTAGTAGTTTTAATAAACTACTAACTGTGTCATGGCTCACTTGTTGCTGGCTTAGTTTTTTCATTTTGGTTCTGTTTTATTGCCGTGCAACTTCCTACGTGCAGGGGAATTTTGTTCTTGATAAACACAACTTATCAAAGCATACTAAATTTAATAATACCAACAGTAAAGGGGCAATTCTAGACTGCATACTGGTCTCAGACCCTATTAAATTTACATCTTCTCGAACCTATACAGACTCAATTAGTATCTACCTTCCAGTTTATATCCATGGAAATACCACCCACCAGTCTAACACTCACCAACTTAAAGCAACCCAAAACCTTTTTAAATTCAATATAGACTCCTTTATCACTACCTTAAAAGACTTTAATTGATCTGTCCTAAAAACGTTTCCACTCAATGAGACAGTTAATATTTTAATAGCGTATTCTTAAATACCTTTAAACAGCCACACCACATTTCATGAAAAAAGAGTGAAAAGTAATGACACACCATAGCTCAATACCCAGGCAAGATCCAAAATGTTTAACAGAGACAAAGCTTGGATAGAATGGTTTGAACTTAAAACTCTCTGTAACGTGCAACTTTGTAGAGAATTACATAATCTGAGTAAAAACAAGTTAGCTTAGCTAAAATCAATAATCTACAACTTCAACCCAAAAATAACCCCCCATATTTGGACAAGGAACCCAACCCTTTTCATAACACTACACTAGAAATTGCAACCTTAGCTTGTACTGAATGCTTACTTAATAGAAAGCATTACCTCTCTAACTAAAACCCTTCACCCCCATCCAGTGCTTCTATCACCCCCTCTATAACACCCAGTCCTAGTAATTCAGCAAACAGCAGGTTACACCAAAACCAACATTCTCCATACACCATACACACTATCACTCCCTTTACCCCCCAGCATCCCCACCTGAACCTAATTTACACTCTATATCCATTGCTAGCAACTTACACTTAGCACCTGTCTCTAAATCAATGTAAAATAAACCTCTTCTTAAACTCAGACCTTGCTACACTACAGCTGACAATCTCCCACCTCAATACTTAAAGATAACTACTGATGCCATAGTACACCCAACCTCCATCCTTATCAATAAAGCAATAGCTAAATCCTAGGTTACCTCACTGTAGAAAAAAAAATACTATATTATCCCTTTTCATAAAGGTAACATCTCTGCTTACAACTCTAACTTTCAGCCTATTGCAATATTATTACCTCTTTCAAAAATTCTTGAAAGATGTATCAGTAAGCAAATCCTCCACTATCTTCCACAAGAAAATCTTTTTACATTCATCCAACATGGTTTCTGATCAGCAGACAGTATAACTACTGCTCTCCTATAGGCTCATAGGTTCATCAGTAGGTACTAGGCTATTGGCCCTAGGTCCTATATAAGCCTAGCCAAAATGGTACCCTGGCTTTCACTACCCAAGAAAATTATTTTCCTGTGCCCCTGTCGAGCAGAGCCACAGAGGTGAACTTTGGGGTGAATTTCCTGTTTCCCATCCAGTCATCAAGATTTTTCTTGAAGAGTGCTAATGAGGAGCTTTGTTTGATATAAATAGGTAGTTTGTTCCAGACTACGGGACGTCTCTGGGACAGAAATCCATCCCTCCAGCATGTTCTGTTTATTGTGGTGGCAAGCTTTAGGTCCCTAGAGCGTTTAGCTTGGAGGGATAGGGATTTCTTTAAGTGGAGCATGTCCAACAGCTCTGGGTTTGACATAGCTTTGTATGTTAGGCAGAGATCGCCTCTGAGAAGGCGATATGCAACGGAGTAAAGATGGAGCTTTTTGAGGCGGTCTGCGTAGGGCATCTGTTTGAGGCTGGTAATCCTCTTTGTGAGGTATTTCTGCGGCCTTTCCAGTTGTTGTAGATGTCTTGTTAGATACATACCAAAAGGGGCATTGTACTCTATAATAGGTCTAATGAATCAGGAGTAGAGGGGAGCAATGACCTCTTTTTTCCTGGATGAGAAACCTTTTGTGATGAGGTGTGCCACATAGAAGGATTTCCTGACTACTGTAGTGATGTGATTATCAAAGGAGAGACTACTGTCCGCCTGTGTCCCAAGGTCTCTTATCACACTTTCAGTGTTAAGTAGACTACAACCTATGTGATAGCTCATGGGTACAGAGTTTTTACCAAAGGGGATGACAATGCACTTTTTGGCATTGAGCTTTAGGCCATGGCTTTGACACCAGGCATCTGTTTCAGTGAGGCCCTTTTATAGGATGTCCACATCGTTAGGAGTTTCGATTATGGCTCCTAGTTTGCAGTTGTCTGTGAACTTCATTAGCCAAAGACCTTCAGTTTTAGCCTGTACTTCAGAAAAGTAGATACCAAACAGGAGACAACGCAGGACTGAACTCTGTGGTACTCCAAATGTCACTGGTCTGAAGTCAGATTTGGAGTCTGCTACTTTCATAGTTGGGTTCTGTCAGTGAGCCAATTGGCAACTCATCTTGTGACATAGGGATTTATGTACTATGCAGAAAATGCCCAATAGCAACCAGAATACCTCTGCAAACACAGTGAAGGCAAACAAAAATCCAGAAAAAATGCTGAGGTTAGGCTCCAGTGTCCAAATCAAAGTAAAAAAGCAGTCTTCAGTCTTCAATAAAGGTAAAAAAGCAGACTTGAATTGAAGAATAAAAGTATAAGAAGTCTTCTTTATTGTCACACAAGCTGCATATTGCTTCCTCAGGTGTATACTAACAAAGGTAAACCACACCTATATATACTTAACTAAAATAATCATGATTATTTTAGTTAAGTATATATAGGTGTGGTTTACCTTTGTTAGTATACACCTGAGGAAGCAATATGTGAAAGCGCTTGTGTGACAATAAAGAAGACTTCTTATACTTTTATTCTTCGATTCAAGTCTGCTTTTTTACCTTTATTGAAGACTGAAGACTGCTTTTTTACTTTGATTTGGACACTGGAGCCTAACCTCAGCATTTTTTCTGGATTTTTGTTTGCCTTCACATAGGAATTTATACCTAATTTAGTGAGTTATCTATAATTCCAGAGTGAGGGATGGTGTCAAAAGCCTTGGCGAGATCTAGATAGGCTGTGTGAACCACCTTACCCTCGTCTATGGCTTTGGTGACTGCTTCAAAGAAGTCTATCAAATTTAGGAGACATGATCTGCCTTTTACAAACCCGAATTGGGTGGGGTTCAGAGTTTGGACATTACCAATACCTTTGTTTATAAGTTACATGATGATATGTTCCATGGCCTTGCAGACCAGGCTCATTAGGCTAAAGGGGCTGTAGTTCCCAGGGACCGTGGTGGCTCCGCCTTTGTGGAGTGGGATAACCATTGCTCTGCACCATTCAGTGGGCACAAAGCCTGAGGTGAGGCTATGATTGAACATGGTGCTTAGGTGGGGTGCAAGTTCATTCTGTAGTTCATGTAGAACGCAGCCTGGGATGTTGTCAGGTCCCATGGATGCTGTGTTCTTGGCTTTGGAGAGTATGTTTTTTACCTGTGCATTCGATTTCAGACCAGTGGCAAGTGGAGTACCACAGGGTTCAGTCCTGGGTCCTCTCCTCTTTGGTATCTACTTCTCTGAAGTACAGGCTAACACAGAAGGCCTTTGGCTAATGAAGTTCGCAGATGACTGCAAACTAGGAGCCATAATCTAAACTCCTAACGATGTGGACATCCTACAAAAGGGCCTCACTGAAATAGATGCCTTGTGTCAAAGCCAATGCCAAAAAGTGCATTGTCATCCCCTTTGGTAAAAACGCTGTATCCATGAACTACAACATAGGTAGTAGTATACTTAACACTGAAAGTGTGATAAGAGACCTTGGAACACAGGTGGACAGTAGTCTCTCCTTTGATAATCACATCACCACAGTAGTCAGGAAATCCTTCTACATGGCACACCTCATCACAAAAGGTTTCTCATCCAGAAAAAAAGAGGTCATTGTTCCCTCTACTCATCAATCATTAGATCCATTATAGAGTACAATGCTCCTTTTGGTATGTACCTCACAAGACATCTACAACAACTGGAAAGGCCACAGAAATACCTCACAAAGAGGATTACCGGTCTCAAATAGATGCCCTACGCAGACCTTCTCAAAAAACTCCAGCTTTACTCCGTCGCATATCACCTACTCAGAGGTGATCTCTGCCTAACATACAAAGTTATGCCAAACCCAGAGTTGTTGGACATGCTCCACTTAAAGAAATCTCTATCCCTCTGAGCTACACGCTCTAGGGACCTAAACCTAGTTACCACAATAAACAGAACATGACGGAGGGATAGATTCCTGTCCCAGAGACTTCCCGTACTCTGGAATAAACTACCTATCTATATCAAACAAAGCTCCGCATTAGCACTCTTCAAGAAAAATCTTGATGATTGGATGGGAAATAGGAAATTCACCCCAGGGATCACCTCTGCGGCTCTGCTCAACAGTGGCACAAGAAAATAATTTTCTTGGGTGGCAAAAGCCAGTCTTTTTGGCTGGGCTTGTATAGGCCCCAGGGCTGATAGCCTAGTACCTACCTATGAACCTATCAACCTACCTATGAACCTATGTCATCCCAGGCAGACAGATACTGGATCCCCTTAGAATGACACCAGAAGCTTAGCCAGTTGCTGAAGTCAATCATTTTGTCCTTGTACTGTGGTATTATTCTGGGTGATGGCAAGATGCTACTCAGGGCTAGGGTCATACCTGCCTGGGCTACAAGATTGGAGAGATCCTCCATGTCTCTTTTCATGTAGTCCAGGGAGGTACATCTCAGGTCATTCACACCAACATGGACAATTGCAGAGTCATATTTGCACTTTTTATGAAGTGACCTGAGTGCGTGGGTTATGTGGTGGATCCTGGCACCCGACAGGCAGCTGATAGTAACTTTCTCCTTGTTTAGCCTGGTGAGTGGAACATCAGTGTGCCTGACTATAAAGTCACCTATGACCTATGGGTACGTTGTTATGCCTTATGGGCTGTGGTTGATTGGCATGCTGAGTTTGTGGGCTATGTATCATTTGGGTTGTGTTGGGGGGTGGAGGTTGCTTGAGTTTCTGGTTTGGAAGTCTCTGTTGCTTGAGCATATTTTTATTGAGAGCCTCCATGAATGTAGGTGTGTGTTTTGTGTTTCTATGTGTGTCTTTTGGTGGTATAGGTTTTGAGGGACTATGTGATGAGTGTGGTGTGGTGCAAGTGTTTACCTTCTCCTCTTGACATCCAGTCTTGGGTGAAAAGAGCTTTGCTTCCAGTTTGGCTATGTAAGTGCATCTCTCACAGGTTGTAGTGTTGGGTGGTAGTAAGAGAGGGTTGTCTGTGTACATGAGGCAATTGTTGCATTGCCCCAAGATGACCAGATTCATCAGGTAGACAGAGGAAAACACCAGGAGCTGACCCTTAAGACATGCCTGGATAGGTGCTTATTTATTAAGTACTAAAACCTGTTTTCCTCTAGACAAGTGAGGAAAGTTGAATGTTGTAGTAATTTGCAGCTTATTTAGTGCTTATGAGTTCTGAACAAGTGCTGAGCTCAAAGAAACAAATTTGAGTGCTAAAACTAAAAAACTGTCTAGTTCTAAGGGAAAATTTGAAGAGCAGACTTTATGGCACTGGGAATAGTTTAACCCTAGCTAAGTGGCAATGCATAAAGTGTATTTTTTTTAATATAACTAGCTAATAAGCAAACTGATTTAAACAAATTAACCAATTAACCAATAAAAAGCTAAAAAATGAGCCCCATTCCAGCAGTCTTCAATCAGACAAGTTCTAACTGCACACTCCTGCCACTAGGGTGCAGGGGAACCTTCTCCAAAAAAGATGGTCTGGATTAGTGCTCAAGTTATACAAACAAAGCTAGATTCAGCAGGTCTGAATTTAGTCTATGCTACAGCAAACAAGGCATACTCATTCACTGACACCATAAACAAATACAGGGACTTGGGCAAACTTGTTTCCCCCATATTCCTTGACCTGTCAAATGTTTTTAATGCAGTTTCTCACCCTGAATTCCTGTGTAAACTGTCTGAACTTTGACTGTCCCTTTCTTCATTATTGTGGTTCAATAGCTGTTAAACTGTCAGGCTACAGTCTCTAAAATGGCAGAAAATTCTCTCTCTCCATACCTGCAAGTCTCCACTGATAAATCCTAAGGCTCTGTTCTTGGTCCCCTCCACTTTAATATATTTATTAATAACCTCTATACATCTGTAGGTCCAGCCTCTCTTATACAATATGCTGATGATTGCACACTTGTACGTGCATCTAATAACTTGACACAACTCTTCCATAGCATGCACAAAGCTAGTTGAAAAATGACTCCATAATGCCCAACTACTACTCATCCCTAAAAAAAAGCAAAGTTGCAGCTATTTTATCACACATACCCGATAAAGCCAATTTCAAAATCTTTTCACTAAACAAAACTGAAATCAGAGTAGTCTCCCGCATAATTCTTCTTGGTGTGATTATAGATGATAACCTAAAAATTGACCCACATTTTTAAAATAACATAAACATGACTCACTAAAAATTTGGAATGCTCTACAGGCATAAAAGCTTCATTAGCAGCACCACCAAAACTACCCTTGCCTCTATCTTCTTCTCATTCTTTTCTTATACAGTGCACCCATCCTAACCAGCCTTCAGGCTATAGTTAAAAATAAGCTGGAGGCGTGCTATAATATATAACATTTGCCACCAACAAACAATACTGCAATCACCACTGTAATGCCCTTAAGGCTTCGAACTGACTCTAATTGCCTCACTGCTTAGATTACTTATTAGTTTATCTCACATACAACATTTTATTTATTTATATTATTACATATATTATTTATATATTTATTATTATTTCATGAAGTCAGTGACTGCCCTGCTTTTACTCCTATTCTCCATTCTTATCAGCCTAATATTTAATGAATTAATACTTTGATTTCATGAACAGTATCTTCTCAGCATATACAAATCCCACAAATGCTCTGGACAAAGTTTTTACTCATACTCTGTCACTAAAACTGGAATCCCATCACTCTGCAAGTTAGATCTACCTTTAACCTCTCCATATTAAAACAACTACTAAAAGACTACCTAAGTAAAACCTGGTTCAGCTCCTGCACTATGCCACGGTGAAGTAGTTCCTCCCGCCTTCCATCACCAGCATACTTTGACTATGTTCAGAGAGATGGAATTAGTAAAATCTATCTCTTAGACAAAGATTAAATATAGTTTTTCTTAGGCTATATCAAATCATCTCTGTTCCAAAGAGTGCACTCAGTGTATTTAATGTCATCTCTATGAACATCAACTTGTGAATTCTTTATCTACCGACAATGCTCTTTTTCAACTTATTATAGCTGTTCAGATATTTGCACTATATAAATATAAGTTCACAATGTTGAACTGAAGCTGAATTTTTACTTAGTTAATATGTCATGTAATAGCTTTATTTAACTATAACCGTATTATGTCAATATGGAGCTTTTTCTTCCCAGGCCTCCACTGAAAATGGAATGTTATTCCAGTCAGAGTTTCATAGTAAACAAATGTCAAACAGATGTCAAATAAATAAAAAAATATCCAGCTAACCTTTGTTTTGTCTCAAGTGTACATCCTGTCATATCCAGAGACCTTATGGCATGTGTTAATGGCTAAAGGTACAATGAAAATAACATTAGTGAAATGGGCAGGCTTGTCTCATACCCCTCATTATCCTGAAGGGTAGTGACATTCCTGCGTGTATCTTAATTCAAACAAAAATATTACTACAAATGAAAAAAAATGAAGTTTCTAAATCTTGAACCTAGCCCAGACATGTCCAGTACTTTCTGGAAATGTACCTGTTTAGGCCTATCAAATGCCTTATCAGTATTGAAGCTAAGGAGTGTGGCCTTTTTATGATATAAGATGGCAAGTAACATTATTAGGGCTGCTTTCAGGATATTATCATATGCTTGCCTCCTAATTACAAGCCTTATTTGATCCTTGATATTAATTATGAAATCAGTGCAGCCATTCATTTTGCTATTAGGGATGTAAATATTTTATAGACATGGTTTAAATTAATATTGGCCTGTATATGCAGGCTATCTATTTTTCCCAGCCAAAACAGATGAGATCTGTCCTTTAGCCAAACTTTTATTATATAGCTTCAGTAACATCAGCATTAGTATGTATTTTTATATCTCCACTAGGATCCCATCTTCCCATACCTCTCAACCTCTTAGTGCAAGAAATCTGTACAAAACCAAAAATAATGAAAAGGCAAAGGCCCAAAATCATGGACGTATTTTAAATATTGCTCTTATAAACTTAGAAAGTTGCTAAAATAACAGGTTTTGCATTAGCATGCATTTTCTGAAGGATTTGAAGTATGAAACTCAAATGTATATATTTTTTTCAGAAATGTTTTATTTCAGAGATAATTCACCAACAAATTTATAGCAGTCCAATGTACAAAGTGGGTACATACAAACAAAGAATACAACCATATTGGGCATAAGACCATGTAAATAATTTACCGGCAAGTTTACAATAAACAAGGAAATAGCACATAAGCAATAGCACAGTTGATAGCTTTGCATTTAAAAAAAATATAGTAGTATGATTTGATATAAAGATTTTTGACCTTTAGTCAACCCACAACTATATACCATATTTACAATTGCTATGATGAGAAATCTCACAGAGCAGGGAGTTTGACTGTTTCATATGTTCTATACAGTTATACAGAATTTACCCTGCTTATTTTATTATTACGCATTCAGGGGACAGAAGGTAGTGATTATTATAAACTAATGTCTATAATATCTACAAAGAGTATTGTTCCTTAAGAATGTGGTCAGTGAGAAAACCCCAAAACTTCTGGTAGTAGGAAAGTATTTTACTATTTCTTGTTATCATTTTATGGGAGGTGATGTGTTTGAGTGCCATGTTTCTGTGTCCCTCCCATGCTAGTGTGGATCTATCTACCCAGTATTGAGTGATATAAAGTTTCATTAACATGAAAAGAGTGATAAGAATGTGGAATTTCTGCTTGGGTATTCTGTCTGTGGTAATATGAAGGAATCCAAACTCCCATGAAATGTATGTTATTTTTTAGTCACTTCAGTCCTTAATGATTTACCAAAAAAAAAAAACATAATTTTTATGAGGAACAAACCAAAATATGTGAAAAAAATCTGGACAGTTTGTCTCTGTGGGCTCACTTTTTGGCTGTTTGATGTCTGTTCTTGTGCATGCAGGCAGAACTCAGATCATATGTGCATCCCCTTTTACCAGAAACACTGCAGTCAGGAAGCACTGTGAGCCATGGCATGCAATCTGAAGGCTCAGAATATTTCAGGAGGGACTACAGGTGTTTTAGTTTTGCCAACATCATTATAAAAATGTGTGTGTGTGTGTGTGTGTGTGTGTGTGTGTGTGTGTGTGTGTGTGTGTGTGTGTATAGATAAAATATTTCTTCATTTCAGTTTCAGCCCTGCTTGGTTGAAGGAGTCGAAGGATTACTCAGTTTTTAAACTAACTGCCATTATAAGTGAAATCTCAACTTGTGCAGTTGTTCCCAACATAACAAAAATGTTTTTTGTAAGGCAAATTTGAGAACATAAACACATACGTACCTAAACAGGCTGGAGGATTGGTCCACTTGCCATTCAGACACCGTACCTTTGCATTTCCATCCATTGCGTACCTTACTGCACATCTGTATGTTAATATGAATCCATGCAGATATGGTGGTTGTGTAATTTCTACAGAGTCTCCATTAACAATATGTGGCGGAGGACCGCAATAAGCATTTTCAGCTGAAATTATAGCATGACATAATTAATTTACATTAAAGCTTTCTAAGATTATACAGATATAACAAAACAAATGAAGCTCTATCAATATATTTTATTTCCCTGCAATATTTAAATTCAGAATTTCTACTTTCAGTTTTTATTGTCAATAAATGACCAAATCTGCTAGTAATATACACCTGCTGTTTATCCAGATCATTCTACAGTTTTCCTGTTAAGCATTACGTGTCACATTTTGCTTTATTAATAGTTTTGCAACAGTAGTCATTGTAATCTTAAAGGGAACATATTTCTATTCAACAGGTGTGAACAGCTGTCATCAAGCATAAACAATTATGCATGATGTTATACCTTAAGTTGTTATGCCAAATTTGTCCCTGTTATTATTATTTGGGTGGCAGTGCTTTTTCATTTATCCTCATATTAATGCATATAAAATACTATAAATACAAGATATGGATCTGATGAACAACAACAACATATGTGCATTTTATCCATCCACTTGAATTTAAACTCTCACACACTGACACAAATGTTCTCCAGGAGGGGATGACACAGACAAACAACTGGTGTCAGAGCCACAGACTAAAACTAAATGCAAAGAAATGCATAATAGTATCCTTTGGGAAGACATCCATCCCTGGTAACTATCATATTGACAATATGTCCCTTAGAGATGACCCAGTAGTTAGGGACTTAGGAACAGGTATAGATAGTAATCTACCCTTTGATCATCACATGTCTACAGGAGTGAGGCAATCATTGTATGTTGTGCAACTTATAACAAAGGTATGGCATCTGAGTTCAAGGAAATCATTGTTCTGCTATATTCGGCATTCATCAGACCTATCAATGAGTACAATGCCCCCTTTGGTATGTACCTAACCAGGCATATCCAACAACTGGAATGTCCACAGAGGTTCCTCACTAAAAGAATACAGAGGGTAAGTAATATGTCCCATGCAGACTGCCTCAAGGCCATATCCCTGTAGTCTGTCTTCTACAGATTTTTAAGGGGAGATCTGTGCCTGGCATACAAGGAATTGTCAGACCCAACTCTAATGGACCTCCTGCATATCCACAAAACAAACAGCACCAGATTACCTATTGTAAAAGACTTAAACCTTGCCTGTGATATAAATAGGACCTGTTGGAGAGATAGGTATGTATCCCAGATACTACCTGGTCTGTGGAATAGACTCCCCAACCATGTGAAGCAGAGTTCCTCCCTAACCCAAGTGCAACTTAGGCAATTGGACAAGAAACTGGAAAGTCATCCCTGGTTTGGCACCTATGTCTCTAATGGACACAGGTAACCTGTAAATGGTTCATCTCCCAGGCCCATGCTTACACATATCATAGGTTCATAGGTGTGTGCTAGGCTAATGGCCCTGGAGCCTTATAGGTTCAAAGGTGTGTACTAGGCTAATGGCCCTGAAGCCTATAAAAAGCCTAGCCCAAGAAGATTCCCTGGTATCATGTTGCCCAGAGTTAATTCCCAGTGCCCCTGTCAAGCAAAGCCACTGAATTGATCACCAGGATGAACTTCCTATTGCCATGCACTTGTCAATATTTCTCTTAAAGGCAGCCAGTGAAGTGCTCTGCTTGACATGAATGGGAATTTTGTTCCAGAGTATGGGAAGTCTCTGGGTTAGGAACCTGTCCCTCCAGCATAATATATTTAGAATGGTAATGAGGTTTAGGTCCCTGGAGCATGTAGCATGGAGGGATTGGGATTTCTTTAGGTGAGCATATCTAGCAGCTCTGGGTCAGACATGGCTTTGTAGGTCAAGCAGAGATCAACTCTAAGTAGGTGATAAGAAATAGAGTATAGCTGGAGTTTTTTTGAGTCTGTCCATACAGGGTATGTGTCTAAGGCCTAAGATCCTCTTAGCGGGGTATTTTTATGGCCTTTCCAGTTGTTGTAGGTGTCTAGTGAGGTACATATCAAATGGGGCATTGTATTCTATAATAGGTCTAATGAGGGACAAGTAGGGAGGGATTATGACCTCTTTCTTCCTGGATGCGAAACCTTTTGTAATGAGATGTGCCACATAGAAGGACTTTCTGACTACAGTGGCAATGTGGTTATCAAAGGAGAGGTTGCTGTCAACCTGTTGCCCCAGGTCTCTTATCACAGCTTCAGTGTTTAGTGGACTACTGCCTATGTGGAAGTTCATGGGCAACAAATTTTTCCCAAAGGGAATGACAATGCCCTTTTTAGCATTGAGCTTAAGGACATGGTTCTGGCACCAGTCACTGGTGTCAGTGAGGCCTTTTTGTAGAATGTCTACATCAGTTGGAGAATCAATAATGGCTCCCAGTTTGCAATCATCTGCAAACTTGGTCAGCCAGAGTCCCTTTGTGTTGGCCTGAACTTCAGTGAAGTAGATGTCAAACAGCACAGGACCTAGAACCGACCCCTGTGGGACACCACTTGTAACTGGTCGGTAGTCAGACTTGGAATCTGATACTTTGACAGTGTGGGTTCTATCAGTGAGCCAGTTGGCAACACTTCTTATGACATAGGGGTCTATCCCTAGTTTAGTGAGTCTATCTATGATTCCTGAGTGAGGAATGGTGTCGAAGGCCTTGGCAAGATCTAGGTAGGCTGTGTGAAGTACCTTGCCCTCATCCACAGCTCTGATGACAGACTCGAAGAAGTCTATCAGGTTGAGCAGACATGATCTACCTTTCACAAACTCAAACTGCATGGGGTCCAGAGTTTGGAGATTCCCTATGTCCTTATTTATAAGGTCCATGATGATGGGCTCCATAGCCTTACATGTCAGACTCGTCAGACTAATGGGGCTGTAATTCCCAGGGTCTGTAGTTGCTCCCCCTTTGTGGAGTGGGGTGACCATAGCAGTGCACCATTTGGTAGGAACAAAGCCTAAAATGAGGCTGTGATTGAACAGGGTACTCAGGTGTGGTGCCAGTTCACTTTGTAATTCATGTAGAACACAGCCAGGGATATTATCAGGTCCCATGGAAGCTGTAATCTTGGCTTTGGACAGTGCTGTTTTTACCTGTGTAGCTGTGATAATAGGGACTTGGCATCCCTCAGGTATTGTGATATGCCCTTTAGGGGGTGAAAGGAGGGTAAGGTTTGCATTCAACCTGTATGCCAGTATGTTGGCAATATCAGTTGGTTCTGTATATGTATTGCCATTATGCTGTAACTCAGAGCAGATCTGAGTATTTCCATGTAGATTCTTGATATAACTATAGAATGCCATGTGGTTGTCTTTAGAATCTGCAACAATTTTGTTTTCATAGCTAGAATTAGTGGCTTTGATGAGGGATCTCAGTTTTTTGCTGAGGCTAACAAGGGAGATTTTCCAGTCTTAGGAATTCACCCTTTTCTGCAACAGCTTTTCCCTTCTGTTGTAGAGTTTGTTTATGGTGGGGGACCACCAGGTTGGCTTCCTTTTTTGAAGGAGAGCATTGTGGTTCTGTTTGGTATGGCCCATTCCATGCACTTGTGTTTGTACTCATACAGTGCATTGGTGTATGATTCAGCAGTCATGCACCTATTTTCCATTTGCACGGGTGTCATGAGGTTAGCCATCTCTGTTTATAGAAGCCCAAAATTGGCTTTGGAGAAGTTTTTTACAGTGGTTTCTGTTGGGGGGGGTGGGGTGGGATGTGGATATCCATGGTCGTCCATGTTAGTAATGACCAGGTAATGGATGTTTCTACCCCTGGTGGGGATAAGAATGAGTTGGCCCAGGGCACTGGAATTAATGAATTCTAGAAAACGTGGAGCAAGTGTGTTTTCCCAGTTAATGGAGGACTAGTTAAAGTCTCCCAGTATAAGGGTGTTGGGTTGTACCCTAATATTTTCCAGTGTGTTTAGGAATGTGGAGTGGGAGGCTTGTGAAATGGTGGGGGATCTATAGCAGGCTACAACCTGGATTGCAGTTTTACCCAGTGTTAGTTGTACCTGAAGTAGCTCTGATGTGTTATGTTGGGCTACTAGTCTGGAGGTGTGCATATCCTTTATGAATATGGAGACACCACCACCTTTAGTGCTTCGGTCCAGGTTTAGGGGCCAAAAAGGTTGGTATGAATTATAGCCTGGTAGTGCTGGGGTGATCTCTGGAGCCTTGAACCAGGTCTCGGTCACTGCACAGATATCGATGTTCTCCATTTTAATGAGTGCTTCCAGCAAGTGCATTTTGAGATTTAGACTTCTAGCACTGAGTAGCATAACCCTCAAATTTCATTTACTTGTAGCTGTTATGATGGTAATTTTGTCTTCAGGACATTGCCTAAAAAAGGCACTATAGGGGTGGCAAGAGCCTTGGCCAGTATCTGGAATCCTTGGGGTGCAGGTCATCTCTGGAAAAGCATCGAGGTCTATCAATCATGTCATCCAAGGCAGACAGATACTGGATCCCTTAGAATGACACCAGAAATGTAGCCAATTGTTGAAGTCAATCATTTTCTGCTTGTACTGTGGTATAATTCTGGGTGATGGTAGGATGCTACTCAGAGCTGGGGTCATACCTACCTGGGCTACAAGATCCAAGAGCTCCTCTATGTCTCTTTTCACATAGTCCAGGGAGGTATGTCTCAGGTCATTTACACCAACATGGACAATGACAGAGTCATATTTATACTTGCTGTGGAGTGACTTAAGTGAGTGTGTTATGTGGCAGATCCTGGCACCTGACAGGCGGCTGACTTTAAGTTTCTCCTTATTCAATTTAGTGAGTGGGACATCAGTGTGCCTTATTATTGAGTCACCTATAACTAGTGTATTGGGTAAGTTGTTTTGCCTTATGGGCTCTGGTTGAGTGGCACACTGTGTATGTGAGCTATGTGCCTCATGGTTTGTGCTGGGATGTGGTGGTTGTTTGCATTGCTGCCTCAGAGATCTCTGCTGTTTGGGCAGATTTTTATGAGAGCCTCTGCGAAAGTAGGTGTGTATTTTGTGTTACTATGTGAGGGCTGTGGTGGTGTAAGTTCTGGAGGGCTATGTGTTGAATGCGGGGTGGTGCAAGTGTTAACCTTCTCCTCTTGATTGGCTAATCCAGTCTTGGCTGGAGAGTGCTTGGCTTCCAATTTGGCAATATATGTGCATCTCTCACAAGTCATAGTGTTGGGAGGTAAGAAGCGAGGGTTGTCTGTGTACATGAGGCAGTTGCTACATTGCCTCAGGATGCCCAAGTTCACCTGGTTTACAGGAGAAAGCACAGGGAGCTGACTTTTAGACATGCCTGGGTATGAGCTCAATATATTAAGTACTGAAGCCTTTTACAAGAAAAATGTCACTCGAAGTGTCTGAGTCTGTACAGAGAACTGCCAAACACTTGAAGGGAAACTAATATGCAGACTGTGGAAAATTTAAGGATGAAGTATTTAGGCAGATATTCTAAAGTTAGGAATAAATCAAGCAGTACTTACTGAAAATAAAGAATTAGCTTGTCAAGAATGATGAAAAGTGGGGACTTGCATGCATGGGTGCTGCCTGGCTACTTCTAATGCTGGTTTCAGCACAGCTTCACTCTGTTGGGATACAATACTCCTTTGCTTCTTGTATCATCAGAAGCAAAATGGTAGCACCAATCCCAAGAAGAGAAGCAGGCCATGACCTGTTTGGTGATCCACAGTCTTGTTCCAAATGTTGCAAGGATCTGCAGGCTTGTAGCCATTTTCTGGTAGATGCCTCAAATAGCAACGAGACCAGTCAGGTACGTTAAGCCAGACAGTCACTCTCCAACCAGAAAGAGTCAGGAATCAATGCACTCTGCTCATACTCTCACCAGAATCAGAATATAAGCACAGATTCCAAGCTGTCAGCTATAAAGCAGTTATTAAGCTTTCTGGTGATTAGCAGTCTCCAGGAAATAATGTAACTGCACTGATTCTCTTACCAGGAGAAAACAGAAGCACTAATCCTAATATGATTACTGAGAGTCAGAATGTGGGCTCTCTAATAACTGGTGGTCTTGCAATAGATGCTTAAAGGTAAGATGAAAAAATGTTTTATCCTAAACACTGCAGTGTGCACTAGAGGAGTTAGATATAAAAGTAAGTAACTTAAGTTTTAGCTGTCTAAAAAGTTAAGGTTTAGTGGAGAGTCACTATTTTTAAAACAGCAAGATAGACTGAAATGGGGCGGTCACTTTTTTATTCAGGTACTATGGAATACAGTAGGACGGCCAATAAATTTAAATAGTTGAAGTGGAGTGATTTCAAAAAATGATAATTTTGTGCTTACTCACACTAACCAGTACAATCAGAGAGGAAATGAGATATATGGTCAAATTAACATAAGGGGCAGGCAACTAGAAAGACAGTGGTGTTTAAGGACACAACAGTAACTGGGTGTGAGGGTGTGAACATTTTTTGTCTTGTCTCACAAGAGACAGAGCTGTGGTATCTTTTCAAGTTTTAATATGCAGTTAAAAGCAGAATACAAGCAAAACACAGTGTAAAGAAAACAAATCTCATTATACAAAATAGAAAAAAATCAATAAAGCAATATAGAATACAACAAATAAAAAGCAAACCAACCTTTCCTTCACAGCAAACTGCAGCAGAGTCTGGGTGAGCCTTTCCAGTAAAGCCCTGTAATGTTTTATTTTACCCTTAAATAGAAGGTTTAGTTCCTGGCTCCACCCCTCAGTTCACAGATGATTAATCTCAACTGACCTCTTCTAACTTATGTGTGACTCCTTAACTGACCTGTTCTAATTTCTGTCTGACTTCCAAGAGACATAGAAGTACCTTGACATCGTGCCAGCCGACATTAGTTCCCAGTGCCTCTATCAAGTAGAGCCACTAGAGTTATACCCAGGGTGGACTTTTGATTTCCGATCCACTCATCAAAAGTTCTCTTGAAGAGGGCCAGTGAGGTGCTCTACTTGACATGTATGGGAAGTCTATTCCAGAGCATGGGCAGTCTGTGGGTTATGAAGGATATCAGAACTTGCCAGGGATTTGGGATTCATGGCTAGACTTAAAAAGGCTCTTGTAGTCGCCTACTATTAACCTATGCACCTATATAGTTATGCTGAAATATATACATACATTTGTATACTGCTTATTGAATACATATTTGTGGTATCTTGATATAAACCAGGGTCATGGACAGAAGTGACCATTAAGATTAGCATACCTAACCACTCAACTTTCAAAATCAACAAATAAATAAATGTTTTCTTCAAATAATTTCTTTCATACAACATTCCTAACCTTGGATCACTTTGACGTCTTATCATTGGTACAAGATGACCAAAAGCCTCCCTCAAATGGTCTCAGTCAGATATCGTGAAATGTCAGCTATGTTTCCAGAGATTTTAGCAATAGAAGCTCCAAGTTTATACTTTTCTGCAAGGGGAGTACAATGCCATTTTTAGCATCTCATTTGTTCTTGTTTGTTTTCACTCATTGCTGATACACATCTCTTTTGTGATAGTACCAATACTTCTCAATTGTGAAACCACACCATCACTCAAAGTATCCATTGCTCAACCACACCATATCCAATTACAAGAAGCCTTAGCCCTCTTTTAGAAGTAATGGTGGTTCTGTTAATATACCTTACTGCATGTCTAGCTTTATATGCCTTTCTATTGCTATTAAGATTGATTATTAAACTGCTATTATGCAACCTCATTTTCTTCTCTAGTAGTTGCCTATAAATAGCCTTAGATACTCACTGATAGATTTACTACTACACTATTCAAAAACATCATTTTCCATTTCAGATGTTTATGTTATGTTTAAGCTTTCTTTTCTCTTCTGTAACTCACGCAGGTCTGCACTACAACAATAGTCACTATTTTGAGTAGGCTCAGATCATGAGAAAAATATTGAAGTACTTTGTATAAGCTTCACAATTGGATATGTCACGTAAATATTAAAATTCAGCATTATCATGACTCATGCAGAATATTACCATCAAACATATGATGGCTACTGGTTTATAAGATCTAGCCTCCTGCTTCCCAGCAATCAATCTCAGGACAATCCTTACCAGCCAAAGCATCCTTAATTTTATTAGTATTCTCTTATGGGAAATGTGTTAGTGTAGCACAAGAAAGCCATGTTTGAAAGGATCAGTTTTACTTTGCCAAGCCTGTGCCATCAAAATAAACTATTTATTATTTGATAAGTGGGTATCTGATTACTGACAACCAGTATGGTTTTCAATTTGAAAAGACCATTGTCTGCGTTCTGACCCAGCTCACCAGAAATATTTGAAATTATTCAATAACAAATAAACAATACACACACACACACACATATATATATATATATATATATATATATATATATATATAGATGAACATGTTCATAAGTAGTGCAGTTTATATGAAAATTTACACAGTAGTTTTCATTTTGCAAAATGAGTTTATTTTGCATAATGAGAGGAACACATTTAGTAAAGGTTTTACATTGGATAAGACCTAGACAGTACCAGGTGGCTTAGAAATAAATCAAGAGCACAGTTGTTTTTGTACAAAAATGCATATAAGTCAGTCACAGAGTAAAAACATATATATACATTCATGGCTGCAGAGCAATCATTGCAGTGTTCATCCACAAACTCTGAGGCAACAGCAGACAACCATGTTAGCTGGAAGGTTATGGAGCTCATTTCTACAGGCATACCACACTGCCATACTCCTGTTTTCACATGTCATTGTATTCCAGACTGTGTATAATATTTTATAGAAATCCCTTTTTAAAAGGTCTGTTGATGGAAACAGCTCTTTGTTTAGCAGATCAGAAGGGAAATTATTAAATGTCAGTTTGTCAGCTAGAGAAAGATAGAAAGAAAGGTCAATGAATAGTGAACAAATGTTTCTAGTAATATACACCTCCTGCTTATCCAGACCATTATGAACAGCACAGAGGTTAGGAAGAGAAATGTTATTTCCTTTTCTCAAGCCAGCTAACTGGCACAGGATAACTGAGGGATGCTAAAAGTTTCAAGCATTGGAAAGTAAAATAGAGCAACAAAACATTTGGCATATTATGTATTATCATATTATCATATAAGAAGAATATATTAAGAGGTAGGATACATTCTGACCTAGGACTAATTCACTCTTTCTAATATAGTTTGGCACCTTCAGTGTAAGGAATCTGGTAGGCTTATAGTATATTTTTTGAGCTGGAATTCTTTGTATTGCAGTTTCTTTGCATAAGTTAAAAGAAAATGATGAGTCTAGCAAACACCAAACCATCTAAATATCTGAAAATATCCTATATTAAAACTCAATCAGATCTCTGAGTCATTTCAGTTAAATGGCACTAGTCTGAGGAGAAGTCTCATACAAATCATTATGTGGCCATCTCATACAAATCATTATGTGGCCACTCCTTCAATATCAATCCTTCAAAATGCTAGTCTTTTTAATAGCAGCTTTGCTAACTTGTATAACACCAAACTCGTGTTAGTTTGCCTATACTCACTCTTAAGTGCCTCAGTGACAGCTTTTAATAAAGTGCAGCAAATAGTAAAACACAGACATTTAAGTTCAATAAAAATGCAAGCTGTACTCATTTATCCACATCTATACTTACCAAATAATTGCTTGACAAGCAAGACTGGGAAGTTTTTATGGAAGGATTTTTATTTTTCTGGAACTGGTGACTAATAAAGAAAAAATTCTTCCCAAAGCACTATATAGTTACTATTACAAACCTATCAGGAAAGGTTTGGAATGCAGCCTGGTACTGTATCTTAACTCAATAAGCTATTAGTGAAATTAGCATTAACCCTGCTTTTTTCTCACCTTGGCCTCTTCTTATTTTCCCCCAAACATCTTTATTAAATTTTCACATATGATAAAATTAATCTTACATTCATATAAATGAAAACCATACAAAATTATACCATTTTAGTTGCAAACAGGTTACATCACAGACACCCTTGAAACAACTGCAGTTGCAAATATTATACATCACTTATAAACCTTCCAGTCATTGTCAGTTAAGCATTATATAGTGCATTTAAATCTTGCCTCTTAAACCTCATTCCTGCTCTGCATATATTGTTCTCACAGTTCACATTTTTTCCAATGCAGTTTGCTCCTTCCATTTTCTAAATATCCCAATTTGAGTTGTTTTATCTCTGTTACTATATTCACTACTTCTAGTAAAGTTGGTCTAGACTTTGATTTCCATTTTCTAGTAATTGCTTTTTGGAAGCCACCATAATTAGACTCAGCAAGGCTTTACTGTGTCTAGCAATTCTGATTCTGTATCATAACAAAAAATTAATCTTCCCAGTCAGTCCAATCCACTCACCCAGCATGTATGACAGAGAGGCCTGCAGGGAATCCCTAAAGTCTGCTATCTCATTACACTTCCAAAAAATATGTTCCCAGCTACCTCTTTCTTGCCTGTCACACCTCCAACACTTGCTATCCACCTGAGAAAAATGATTTGGCATCTACATGAGGTATAAAATTACCTATATAAACACTTCCAGGCAAAGATCCTAAATCTTCTAGACGTTTTTTTGCATATTTGGGAGATATACATATCACTCACTGTCTCTTTGTGAATTGCTTATCCAGTCTCTCTTATCAATCCTTTCTAAGCTCCTCTGATTGATTCTTATAACTATCATGCAACATTTTATATGCTTTAATAATTATTCCTTTTTTAATGGCAGCTTCTTTTCTATTCTACTAAAAACTCTACCAATTCTAGAATTCCATTTAGGAGCCCTCTATTTATTTCTCTTTGCCTATACTCTGATATCAGTCCTTGATAGGTTGATAGGGAAGTCAATCTCAAATCTGTAGTCCAAATAAATTCTTTGCGTCTTCCCATTCTATTACCTTTCCCTTTCTAGTTATTTGCTCCCAATACCTTGGTTCCTTTGTCAGTTTTCCCTGACTGCAGTCATCCCTATCAAAAAAATCTCTCTTCTCCATTCTCATGCTAGTTTGGTTCTTAGAATGCTCCCTGCTATTTTATGAATATAATACTCTGTATGATTTTGGCTGTTATCCTTAAGAATCTGCATCCAAAATTCCAATCTCTCCTTACTTCTTGAGCTTCCTCATTGTGTCTGCATCATTCCTTTCCACTTTGAATTACAGTTTTCTGCTTGTGCTATGTATAAAAGACAACTGTGTTGCTCTAAAATTCCCCCTCAAATTAGGTAGTCCTAGTCCACCTTGTTCTGTGCTGTTTTCCCTTCCCAGATAAAATCCTTCAACTCTTTTTTTAATTGCTATCCACAATTTCTCCTCCAGTTGATAAAAATATGCCCGACCTGTGTATAAGATTAAAGGGACTAAAAATATTTTAATGGCTTGTATCTTAGTTTCCATATCCATGTAACAAAACTTTCAGTTTCTCAATGTTTTTATTATCTTCTGTTTAGTCTCTTCCCACATATTCTTAGCTGCCACCAGAGTCATTTCTAATCCATACTCCTAAATACTTCCTTTTATCATGTCCCCATAAGTATGGATATTGTTGGACCAATTAGTGTGTGGATACATAATTTACTGCTATCGCCTTTGCTTTAGCTTCATTCATTTTGTATGCCAAGAAGATTTGAAACTGTTTTAAAATGTTCCATAATCATGCAATGTCCCTTTCTGGTTTTGTCATGTATAAAATATCATCTGCAAATAAAGCCATGTTTTCCTGACTACCATACCAATTATATCTTTGAATTTTTGAGTCACTTATTTTCTTTGCCAATGGTTCTAAATATGGCCTTGCCTTATTTTTGATGGGATTTAGAAACATAGGGTCACAGGATCATAGGAAATTACCAGATGTCATTTCAAGCCTATCTGTTTCATCCCAGTGTAATACCATAGAAATGTTAGTTACCCAATTACCCAATATTCCATTAAGTAATGGCTGCCCATGTCCAGGAGGGTTGTGGGTAATATCCCCGGTAAGAATTTATGGAGCATCGGCAAACTTTACAAAAAATGCAAAAAGTTGCTGTCTAAGAATCCACTCATCCAGGTTCCTTGAACAGTGCTATAGAGGTGCTCTGTTTCACATTAACTGGTAGTCTATTCTAAAGATGCAGTAGTCACTAGGAGATAAATCTGTCACTCCAGCATGTCCAATTTAAGTCACAAACCATATTTAAGTCCCTGGAACAGGTAGCCCTAGTCCTGTTTGATTTATGGATATGCAGTAAATTCATTAGGTTTGAGTCTGAGATTACTCTGTAAGCCAGGCATAAGTCTCCCTTAAGAAGTCTGTATGATACATAGTATAATGGCAGAGACTTAGGCACATGCCAGAGGCCATTGTTCTTCTTTGTTAGAAACCTCTGAGGTCTCTCCAATTGCTGCAAGTACTTTGTATGATACATGTCAAACAGGGCATTATACTCAATTATGGGCTGGATTAGTGCTGAATATAGAGGGGTAATAACCTCTTTTGCTCTCGAGGTGATGCCTTTTCTAATCAAGTGTGCTATGTAGAAAGCATTCCTTACTATAGTACACACATGGTGGTCAAACGTAAGGTCACAGTCAACTTGTGATCCCAGGTCCCTTACCACTTCATGGGTACTTAGGGTATTGTTGTTGATTTGATAGTGTGAGGGGACATTGTTTATGCCAAAGGGAATGATGATACATTTCTTTGCATTCATTCTGAGACCGTGACTAAGACACCAGTTGGTAGTCTGCGTATGATCCTCCTGGAGTATACTGGCCATACCTCTCAACCTGGAAACATCAAAAATCTGGGCAAAGGCCCATGAAAAATAGGTACAAATCTGTATGCTGATTAGCATAATATCTGCATACATAATTATGTAACCCTGCCCACTATGATGAAATTATGGGGTACCAACTTTTAAATGCAAGCTCAAGAACAGACAAAATATGATCATGAAACACAAAACAAACAGAATAGTGATTTATATTAATATTTGAACTTGTATCAAACTTTGAACTTGTGGATACTGCAAAACTGAAATACAATTTTGTTTTATAAAAATAAAAGAACTTCTACACTCACCACATATGTAACTGGACCTACAATAAAATATTACTGATCAATTTCTTCCAACATTATTGTATTTGGTACAGTGTATGAACTCCTTAGAACACCATCTATGTTGATTAAGGATAACACAGGCAACATTCTGCCACAAGATTCCAAGATATCTGAGTTTAACTTTAGACCCTTCACTATGCAACATAGAGAAAAAGTAGCAAGCAAATTACTTGCCTAATTAAATCTGTTACAAAATATTGCATCTTCTCTCACCCTATTCCCATTGGTTCTTAACAAGAAGACATTTCCTCATACCCAAAACAGAACATGGCCTCCCTTTTTAATAGCTTTTCATTGAAGCATAAATTGCACATAGGTAGAACACAGCAGTTAATAACATTTCCAGATTTGTCTTTCTTGTTGATAACACCCATCATTGTCTTCTGATTAAACTTTATGATTAACTCTATGATTTAATGGAAACAAAGTATTGTTCACTGCACAATTATTTAAAATAGCCAGACTTAGACAATAATGCCCATCCCCATTAAAAACCAAGCTACACATTAGGCATCAAACTTCTAACATTAGAGATAACATTGAAGAATCAATAACACTTGCTAGACCCTGTTTTAAAACCTCTTGCATGTAATATCTGGAACTACTTTCCTACAAAGGTTATAATATAAAAAGAACTCAAGAACTATTTAAATATAAATTAAAAGATTAAAACAGCATTTCACTAAAGAAAATTCCTGTATTTACTTTAGAGATAATGGTTAATACAAGTATTGCTTCTCAGCTCACCTCACTTCTCAGACTGGCATTGTTTTGATAATAATTCCAAATGATGAAGCCTTTAAACTGCTTCTGTGAATATTGTAAATAACATACCCGCTATAATGTAAACAGTATATATAACATACATCATTAATGTCACTTGTGTCCAATACTGTTAGCTGTCATTTATGTGATCACAAATATATCTTTAATCTTTATGATCTTTAATGTAATATACGTTTATCCAAACTGCACATTTGATGTATTATATGTTGACCCAAGGTCATAGATGGAAAAGGTCTGCCTGGTTAACAAACTGAAACAAATAAAGTTGAAGCACTGTGATCAAATTAATATGCTACCTTATTGTTTTAACAGAACCTGCGGGGGGGGGGGGGCACTGTAGTCTCCTCTTAAAAAAGACAATCTGACTCCCTGTGAAATTTCAAGCAACCTTTCTGCTCTGCACCTTAGTACACAAATTAGTCA
Source organism: Protopterus annectens (assembly GCF_019279795.1). Lineage (NCBI taxonomy): Eukaryota > Metazoa > Chordata > Ceratodontiformes > Protopteridae > Protopterus > Protopterus annectens. The sequence goes on from NC_056744.1 coordinate 1,260,033,926, forward strand.
TTCAATGTAAGCATCCACTACTTTAAGTTACCAGGTAAGAACCCTCCACCTGCGATCTTTGAGCAAACAATAAACTATTGAAAGCTTCATAGACCTCCCTATGAATCTGCCATAAGCCAGAAAGCATTTAGCTGCACAGGCCAAACATTACAGTGATGTGAAAGTAAACTCAAGGAATATTCCCTGTCTGAAATAAAATGCAGCTGTTACAGAGATTAAGTCAAAAAGTTAGCTGTAGCATCAATCCATCACCTAACTTCTCCGTGACATTACAGTTAAGTAAAATATGAATATTTACTCAAAATAAAACATCTCTTTACATGAAAAAGAAAGCTTTTATGCAGTGATAATCATGTAAACATTAGTAACAGCATGAATAAAAACTCCAACAATCTGTCTAATGATTGTAAACTAGGCAAAACCCTTAGCTGTTAAATACGTTGTGAATAAAAACTGGGCAGAAGTTCCCAGTTAGTTTGGTTTTATTCAAGAAAGAAAGAGCAGGGCCAAACTCAGAAAAAAGGTAAGATGTATTGTTGCCATGAGTGACAGAGAGATACTGTTTTATAAACCAAATAAAAAATAAAAACAATGTGAAAAGCACGTGCATGCAGCATACTGAATGTCAGCAAACATAAAAAGCTATTTTCCTCTAAGCTTTCTTCACATCACTGACCTTCAGTAAAAGGAAGCAGCATCATTCACTAACTGGATTTCAGACATTGACCCCTTCAGCCTCCATTTGCCATCTGTGTGAGTTTAAGCAAGGCATTTAATCAGTGTTCCCAAGTCATCTATAAAAAGATGACCCAGTACACTTGTTTATGGCTAAAAAACTGAGAAGCTTACATCTAGCAGTTTTACCAAGTTGACAAAGGAACTAAAAATGTCCAGTGAATGACTATGGTATATTTTCTTCTGTTCTTCAGGTTTATAAATGTGCATCATTTGTGTTCATTTGCATACATTTTCTTTTTTTGTATTGCTGACCAAGTACCCATCTACAATAAAGACCCAGGGAGAAAAATAAAGCCCCATTTTAGCACCATTTTACATATATGACAAAAATATTGTACAAACCTACAAATACAGTTGAGCTACAATATACATGCTTTGGGCTGCACTGCTTACAGTTATCAGTAGGTGTATTTCGTAGCACAAAGAATTTAGGGTCCACTACTTTAAACATGAAAGCAACATGGATAAATGATGTAACAGCAATACTTCACAGTATTTTAAATTACTTCCTCGTTGTTAGCAATATTCATACTAAGCAGCACTGCATTTGTTGAAGAGTAGATTTGAAATACTCAAGTCATCCAAGCAAGTCGTCTTGGAGCTCAGAGAACAACTCACATTCCATTTCATGGATACCTCACCTGCTTACTCTGACTCACACACACACACACACACACACACACACACACACACACACACACACACACACACTTACCTTGTGGAACTCACTTACTCTGACTTACATACACACACTTACTTGCCTTGCAGAACTCATTTACTCTGACTAGCCTTCCTTGTCGCTCATGAATAAATATTCCTTTCCTCTCACAGAACTTATTGACTCTGACTTGCCTTGCAGCACTGAGTTCCCTGGGTTTGGCTCGTCGCTTGTGAATAAATATTCCCTTAAATGAATATTCTAGGTCACAAATAACAGTTTGTAGGAGTTCCCTTCCCTTCCACTGTAATTCTCTGGGTTCAGCTCGTCGTTCCTTAATAAATAACAGTTTTTTATGTAAGTTCGTTTGCAAATAAATATTCCTTGGTGGCTAGTTGTTTGCAAGCATCACACAGTTTATAATTCCCCGCTCAAAGCCGGAAATGCTTTGAGCTTTCAATTCCGACAGGCTGGCAGACTATGCATGGGTTGACGTCATTGCGCTTATGATGACGTCAGCTCAAGGCTGAAAATTTAAAAACCAGAGCCCAGGAAAATTGGAAATTAAGGGATGCCACCTTGGAATCGTGGCAACCCATTATTTGAACCTCAAAACTGGTAAAAAAACAGGAAACTCAGTATGATTGAGAGATATGATACTGGCATCATGGGGATTCAATAACTGCACCCAGTTGTAGTTGTCTGCAAACTTGGTCAGCTACAATCTCTTAGTTTTTTTTTTTTTTTTTTTGTTAAACACCTTTGTTGAAATAGCACTTGTGACATAGGCACATTAACAGTAATCAAACTGTATTAACAAGTTAAAACAAGTTAAAATTAACAAACATTATGCTTCACGCATATTACTATATATCCTATAATCTAGGCAACATTACATAAATTATTTGGTTCTTGCCCCTTTTTTTAAATAAGAAACATTTTTATTAAACATCACATGATATAAGAAAATATAAATAAATAAATTTATAAATAAATAAATATAAATGAAAACAAACCACTCTGACACAGTCCTAGTTGCAAGCATTTTACATCACAAACCATACTGACACACTCCGAGTTGCAAACATTATACATCACTTGGTAATATACCTAATCATGTTCAGTCAGACATTACATAGCTTAAGTCCTGCCTTCTTTTAAACCTCATTCCTCCCCTGTATGTATTGTTCCCACTAGTCCCATTTCTCCTGTGTAGTTTGTTCCTATCTTTTTCTAAAGATCTCACTTCCACTTGTTTTATCTCTGTTACTATATTCACTACTTCTAATACATTTGGTTTAGATTTTGATTTCCATTTTCTAGAAATTGCTTTTTTGGCAGCCACCATAATTAGAGACAATAAGGCCTTACCATGTTAGTTTTGACATGAACTTCTTAGAAGTATATATCAAACGGCAAGAGGCCCAGAACTATACTTCGATACACAAACTACCTTGCCAGAAACTTCTGCTTACACACATCACTGTGGCCTCCGGAATATTACTCACAATGCAACCTGCTACAAACTACTTTTTTTACTTCACAGAATTCCTGAGTCACTCTTAAACAACAAGTCAACGATAACAAACAACCCATTACTTTGAACTCACTTACTCTGACTTACATACACACACTTACTTGCCTTGCAGAACTCATTTACTCTGACTAGCCTTCCTTGTCGCTCATGAATAAATATTCCTTTCCTCTCACGGAACTTATTGACTCTGACTTGCCTTGCAGCACTGAGTTCCCTGGGTTTGGCTCGTCGCTCGTGAATAAATATTCCCTTAAATGAATATTCTAGGTCACAAATAACAGTTTGTAGGAGTTCCCTTCCCTTCCACTGTAATTCTCTGGGTTCAGCTCGTCGTTCCTTAATAAATAACAGTTTTTTATGTAAGTTCGTTTGCAAATAAATATTCCTTGGTGGCTAGTTGTTCGCAAACATCGCACAATTTATAATTCCCGCTCAAAGCCGGAAATGCTTTGAGCTTTCAATTCCGACAGGCTGGCAGACTATGCATGGGCTGACGTCATCGCGCTTATGATGACGTCAGCTCAAGGCTGAAAATTTAAAAACCAGAGCCCAGGAAAATTGGAAATTAAGGGGTGCCACCTGGGAATCATGGCAACCCATTATTTGAACCTCAAAACTGGTAAAAAAACGGGAAACTCAGTATGATTGAGAGATATGATACTGGCATCATGGGGATTCAATAACTGCACCCAGTTGTAGTTGTCTGCAAACTTGGTCAGCTACAATCTCTTAGTTTTTTGTTTTTTTTTTATTTGTTAAACACCTTTGTTGAAATAGCACTTGTGACATAGACACATTAACAGTAATCAAACTGTATTAACAAGTTAAAACAAGTTAAAATTAACAAACATTATGCTTCATGTATATTATTATATATCATATAATCTAGGCAACATTACATAAATTATTTGGTTCTTGCCCCTTTTTTTAAATAAGAAACATTTTATTAAACATCACATGATATAAGAAATCATACATTTATATAAATGAAAACAAACCACACTGACACAGTCCTAGTTGCAAGCATTTTACATCACAAACCATACTGACACACTCCCAGTTGCAAACATTATACATCACTTGGTAATATACCTAATCATGTTCAGTCAGACATTACATAGCTTAAGTCCTGCCTTCTTTTAAACCTCATTCCTCCCCTGTATGTATTGTTCCCACTAGTCCCATTTCTCCTGTGTAGTTTGTTCCTATCTTTTTCTAAAGATCTCACTTCCACTTGTTTTATCTCTGTTACTATATTCACTACTTCTAATATAGTTGGTTTAGATTTTGATTTCCATTTTCTAGTAATTGCTTTTTTGGCAGCCACCATAATTAGAGACAATAAGGCCTTACCATGTTAGTTTTGACATGAACTTCTTAGAAGTATATATCAAACGGCAAGAGGCCCAGAACTGATCCTTGTGGCACCCTGCTGGTAACAGGTCTGCTGGCTGATGTTGAGTCATCCACTTGTGTGTGTGTCCAGTTTGTGAGACGGTTGGCAACCCCTCTTACAATGAAGAGCTTTCCTTTAGTTTGCTAAGTTTATCAGTAATGTCTGAGTGTGGGATTGCATTGAAATCCTTTGCCAAGTCGAGGTATGCTGTATGAACAGATTTGCTCTCGTCAATGGCCCTGTTAACATTTTTGAAAAAATCCACCAGATTTAACAGGCAGAAACTGCCCTTGATGAAGTTAAATTGGGTAGAATCCAGGGTTTAGAGGTCACCTAGATCTTTATGAGGTCTATAATGATACCTTCCATGGCCTTTACAGTAAAGGCTGGTCAGGCTTATGGGTCTGTAATTCCCCAGGTCTGTTGCTAGGCCTCCTTTGTGGAGGGGAGTAATTATTGCTGTTCTCCATTCTGCAGGAACAAAGCCTCTGGTTAGATTATGACTGAAAAGAGTACTTAACGGTAATAATAGGTCATGTTTTAGCCTGTTTAGAAGACAGCCTGGGATGCCATCTAGTCACACAGAGGCTATGTTTTTTTGTGTTGGACAAGGCTTTGATGACCTGTTCTTCAGATATGTAGGGTTGGGGAAAGGTTTGTGATAGGTTTGGAGGGGATAAGGGAGGGAAATTTTCACCAAACCTATCTGCTAGCAGGTTTGCTATCTTTGTGGGGTCAGTGTGTGTGATACCATTGGTTACTAGTTCTGCACATGCTTGGGTCCTACCTTTTAGGATATGTGCATAGCTGTAAAAGGCCTTATGGTAATATTGGCTGTGCTTGTTAAGTTTTTCCCAGAGAAGCCCCTGAAGGATTTGACAAGTTGTCGTATTTGCCCATTGAGGCTGAGGAGGGTGCTTTTCCATTGCTGTGGTCTCACAGAGGCTTCCAATGAGATATGTAGAAGCATGACACAGCACAAAATGTAATTAACAAGAAGGAATTTTGTAGCCCAAGTTGTAACTAATTAAAAAACCCACTCATGAAAAGATATGGCCACTGGAGAGAGATTTTTTTTCATGAATTTGGCTAATGAGCATGTGGGAGGTTGGCATATTGGTTAAGGTGTTTACCTTACAAACACAAGGTGCAGGGTTTGATTCTCACATGGGGTAATTGGCTAGGCTTAAATGGCCCACAAGGGCAGTTAGCCTAGTATTAATCTATGAGCCTATGAGCACACACATGTGTGTGTGTGTGTGAGTGCGTGTGTGTGTGTGTGCGTGTGTGTGTGTGTGTGTGTGTGTGTGTGTGTGTGTGTGTGTGTGTGTGTGAGCATGCATATGCATTTGTGTGTTTGTGTGGGGGGGTGTACATACCCTACCTTGAGACTCTATGACAATGACTGGAAGCTATGCTAAGTGGCTCCCAGCAATGTTTCTATACACTTTTTGTTCACAAAAATGGGAATTTGGAGTATAGAAATGTCAGAAAAGAGAACAGCAAGAAGAGAAACATACACTAGGACAGTAAGAGATACTTGTTTTGTGGACATGTTTTGTGGACATGTTCTTTATTCAAAGGATACATAGAGCCATATGTAAGGGGGAGGCATGGGATGGAAGGAAGGCAAAGGTATAGAAGCAGGAACACACAAACATGCATAAAACACAGACAAAGACTAAGAGAAGAAGTGCTGACACAAAGAAGATGGGGTTCACAATGGATATATCAACTTATAGATATAGGTAGGATAAGTGGGAATGAGGAAGACTGGACAATAAACAGAGTATGGAGGTGACATATAATGAAGAAGTACACCAGGATGGGGGAAAGGGGTGTACCCAGCTCCTGACCATGTTGCCTGGGCTAGAGATGCTTACAAAGAAGACCCGAGAAGAGATCAGTCACCACTGTGGCTACTGCCCCCACTGGGCCTTGCCTCAGATTGTAGGGATGGCAGTGACAGATAGTAGTATGACTCTGAGTCACACAAGAACTTTCTCCATGGGGACAAAATGGGCTTCAGTCTAGCAATCACTAACTCCCAAACCACCTCTACCAATTCCTGCAGGTGACAATCTGTCACATCTTGGTAGAGTCACCAGAGGGAACTCAAGCACCATCCTCCTGAGAACAACTGACGGCGGTCACTATGGGTGACCTCATTTCCCTCCCCTTCAACACGACCGAGATCACATGACAGAGAGGCAGCCTACAAGCAGGCAGTGTGCTAATCGGTAAAGGACAGTACTAATGGCAAGGTGAGGACCAGTGCTGGGCAATTAGAAAAGATGCTGCAGATTCTGAAAAAAATACAAAATAAATGAATAGAAATAAAATGTTTTTAATATGAAATGCTCATTTCCTAGATTCCAACAAGCTGAAAGAACTAAAAAAAAATGCATGAAACTCAGATTTTAAGCATTTGTTTTTCAGGATCACAAGCTCCCCCTGATGTGTAGGCAAGCCCTTCTCCCACCTTATATATGGCAACTCCATGATCACACCAACTAGAAGAAAGGAGAAACCACCCTAAAATGAGTGAAGTATTGCTGGCACAAATGTAGAAACTGCACCAGCAATGTTTTGCTAAGGGAAACAGTGTCCAGCATTATGCTGTGTGTCATTTTTTCTGTGTTTTTCTGACACTCAAGCAACTTCACCTAGAGTTTGTGTAGGGAAGCCAAATAAAACAACAAACAAAAATTCAAATATAAAAAAGGAGAGTGACAAAGAGAGAAAGATACAGAAAACTACATCATTTCTCTAACTGTTTCGATGAGCAGTCTTACAGGTACATACTAATGTATTACACAGCTGCTAGGTATGCAGCTGTGGCAGAACTGTTAATACTGATTAGGTAAATGAACTGAAATGCCCTATTGGACGATGTTTGCACAAGTGTGCAGTGACATTATACCTAGGGCTAGAGTTTGGGGAAGGTGTGGCTAGAACGGTGGAATGGTGATGGCAGACGTAATAAGTCATGGGACCATGGTGTGTTAGGCTGTGGCAATGTGGTTGCATTTTATTGTAAAATGTGAAGCACATGGCATATTGACTTGGAGAGTGTTACCAGTTATGAAACTCAACATGCCTGTAAAGACAGTGTGCAGTATCAAAGGCCAAAATGCAACTGTTGCCAACAAAGAGGACTATCAGGAAATTTTTGACAACCACCATGTTACAATTTGCTGTTCACCAGGTGACACCATTGCAGAACATTTCAACCACAAAAGACCCAGTCAGACTGCCATCATTATAATTCAACAACATCTGTAATCATCAATTACATCTACTTTATTGACTGTGTATGTACAACATGTCTGACAGTGGTAAAAAATACTACAGCAAAGTATTCAAATTTGCTTTACACACATGCACACTAAAATAGACTAAGGACTATTTAACTTTATCAACCCAGCAGACTCAGTCATTTTTATCCACATAGGCCCTGTGCCTAGCAATAATAGCCATATTATTGAGTGTATACACCTCAGATGTTCAATTGTGGTACAAATAATATCAATAATGGCCAGAATTCAATATTTCAAAGTTGTTTCAGACAAACACACAGTAAAGTATTCAAAGCTACTTCATACAAATGCACATTTGTCTTGTAAAGCCAGATTATAGACTCCAGATGACAACAGCATAAGGTCTTTTCATCCACAGACAGGTCTTCTCCAGCTGCAGTTACAGCTATTTGTGTCTAAGCATACCGCTTATCATCATCATCATCACCATCAACCCCCTTCCCCATTTTTCTGCATAATGTCAGGCTGCAGCATTAATTGTTGTCACCTCTCTCACTTCAATGCCATTCTCCTACTTTCTTCTACACTCATACCTGACTGTCACAGGTTTTCCCTTATGGAATCCATGCATCTCTTGGCTGGATATTCTCCTTTACTCTTGTCTTCTTCCTGCATCCCCTACGTATTCTTCATCAAACCATCTGTTTTTCTGCACATATGCCCAAAGCACCATAATCTGCTCACTTTGACCTGCTCTTCCTTTAGAGCTATGTTGATTTCTGTTCTGATGTCATCATTTCTGTTGCTGTCTCACAGTATGCATCCTGCTACCCATCTAAGAGTTTTTATCTTTATTACCTCTAGCTCTTCAACTGCTCTGTCTTCACTGCTCAGGTGTCTGCACCATATAGTAATACAAGTCACACCACTGTTTTGTACACCTTACTTTTCATCTTGTTTGACAGTCTTTTGCCACACAATACTCTCAACACCCTGAGCCACTTGACTGAAGCTACTCAGATTCTAGCTTTGACCTCCTCATTCAGACATATCTTTTTCTCAACCATTCCTCCAGCTACTTAAAGCTATTAACCAGTTCCAATGTTTTCACTTCTGTCTCAATAATAACCTTCTTTTGTTTTCCACTGTCTGCTGTCCTGAAAACTGTTTTGTGTGTACATAGTTTCATCCTAAGTACCTATAGTTCTGTATTCTATTCTCCTATCATTTACAAAAGTTCTTGTTCAGAGTCAGCTTGTGTCATGCCACTTTATTTGCATAAAGCAGCTTCATTGATCTGTCCCTTCTGTTTCCTAATGTGCTACATCACTAGTGTGAACAGCAGTGGTCTCAGAGGTAAACCCTGATGCATGACCAATCCCATTGGAAGCACCTTGGTAAGTCTAAACACTGTTCGTACTTGTGTCATTATGTCTTTGTACATAGCTTGAACTAACTCTTCAAATGTTTCTGGACCTCAAACCATCATAAGATTTCCCAAATTACCTTTCTTGGAACCTTGTCATTTGCTTTATCTAAGTTTGGCAATGGGTTGCTGGCTCTTTCCTCATATTTTCCTTCTTTTCCATTATCTGTCTCTCTGCAAACATAAAGTCAATTGTTTTGCATCCTGATCTCAATTTGAATTGCTTATCTTCCATTTTACTTTCTACTACTCTGTGTATTCATCAATCACCATCACCAGCATTTTCATGCACTTTGACAGGAATATGATACCTTAAAAATATTCGGACCACTGTGTATACCTGTTATTGTTATGAAGAAATTAATTACATGGACATTATTAGTAGTTGCTAAATTGTGCAAACGAATAGCAACACACTATAAGACCCAAAGTCATGTAGCACAGTTTAAAGAGAAGAATACACACAATGAGGACATGAAAAAATGTTATCCACCTGACAACACATGCTATGTCACTATGAACAGTCTCTGCAGAAGTAAGTTATCTGAATAATTCCACTTTAAATAGAATTGTTACTAGTGCAGGTCTTCTGTTGGCAGACAACTTTACATTTCAATATTTGATCTAAAAATGGATAATCTGCTTGAAGATCAAATGGCTTGTGCTACATTTAAAAACAAGGGTTGTGCTGTTAATATTGCCATAGCATTTCATGAACTACATCAGCTATGTATCAGAGAATGGCTAGCAATAAATAAATAAATAAATAGCAGTAAACATTTAACTAAAGACAAAAAAACTCTCACAATTAAATCTTACCGAGGAAAATGATTCACAGTAATATTTAACAATGACTGTATAATGGATACTGAAGACGAAGCAGTTCTGTATGTCACTCCAAACAATGCAGACTATGCTGAACTGACAAATATCAACCCATTCATAGTTGTTGGAGGCTATAATGCAAAAATAATTCACTAAAACGTTAATTTTTAGGCTATATTGTACAATCCAGGCCAGCCAATTAATTAATTAATTAATTAATTAATTAATTAATTAATTAATTCATTCATTCATTCATTCATTCAGCCAAATAATAAAAACCCAATAGATATTATTGCTAGAGTTTTTGTTCATCAACCCACTAATCATACAAAAATTGGAATACTCGAAGTTCATTGTTGAATAGTATACAAAAATCAGAATATTGAATATTCAATGTCATATTAATGACAGCAGAGAGCCTTAGATTAGGCCACCAAGGAGTTTGTCTCACAGACAATTTTTTAATAGAGTACAGATGTGTGATTGTGATAAAAAGTAATGGCCAGAGTAAATGCATTCCAACTTTATTTTACACAAACAGTAGCCACAGTACAATAATCTAACTTGCTTGACAAAAATCAGTTTACTCCTGCAAAGCTAGAATAATGATCAAACAGTGGCATTTTCATTTTTGTATAGCCCCAGTAATCAGCAATCACAGCTATTTTTCTGCCTATGCAAAGCACAGGTGTTAGAATGAAGTAAAACAAAAGTAAAATGGAATATTCGCTACAGTATATTTCAAACTCTGTTTTACACAAATGCACAGTTTCTTGACAGCCCTCAAAGCCAATATCCTGTAGCCTGCCATGAATAAAATGAGCAAATTGCAGATGTTCAGGCATAATATAGTAATATAATAAAATAAATAAGGTAACATAAAAGGGATGCAATGTATTTAAAACTCCATTTTACACAGACACATAGTTATTTGACAGTCCCCTCATTCCATATCTGATTGCCTGCCAGGAATAAATTAAGTGCATCAGATTTTAACTGTGATAAAATAAAGAGTAAAATAAAAGCCATGCCACATATTTTTTCAAACACCATTTTCCACATGTGCATAGAGTTCCTTGCTAGCTCCCACATCCATACTGACAGGTGAATGCATGGAAATCATTTTCTGGTGACTTTTTCTTGATTACCCCTGGGATTTAATAAACTTCACAAAGCCAATACTGAGTTTACATGTGTGTGTGTGTGTGTGTGATGGTTCGCTGCAAGCAACAGCATGCAGTACATATTCATGCCATGTACCACTTTTAAGTGAGGTTTCATAGCTGGCAACAGAGTTGCCAGTCAGGAAACTATGTAAGTGAACATGGCTAGCACTCCTGTTTAAATCAGAGCACCGACCGATGGTCTGCGGTTTTGCACAGAATCCCACAATGATTACCAGGGCTACACAGATAGCTCTCAATCTCTTAGTGTAAGACATCTGGGCAAAGGCCATCATAATAGGGGAACAATGACCCAGAAATAGGGACATACTTGACATATTTGCCCTATAGAAATGCACTAGAATAACCAGAGGTTTGCGTTAAGAGAGATGTTCTGAAGGATTTGAAGTATGATACTCAAAATGTATGTAATATTGAGTCACATAAGTCCTGAGAACATCCCAGTGATAAGAAACACATCTCACATTCTGCAAAAATCTGGAGAGTTGAGAGGTATGAATGCTAAGTATATAGTCCAAATATAGTACAGGCCAGTGACTCTACAGTGCAGAGTATCATGATGTCCCATTCCTTCCATTCTGTACTGAAGCTGTGTAAATGATCTGCAATGGTACCTGGACTGCCATGTAATATAAACACTCAGGGGAAGTGTGTGTGTTCAATAGGGACACACAATGAATTGTAGAAATGAACACAAGGAAAGAGGACAGGAGAAGCAACCTAATGTACAGCAGATGAAGACATGTCAATGAAAGATGGTTGTAGGAACAATACTAATCACATATCTATATGGTAGAGTATGGATTGCACAGTGAAAATGTGTATTATGCAACTGTCACACAAGGTGACATAACAATGGGGATGAGGTCTTTGTGATATAAGCATCCTTACATGAATAATGCAGAGGACATCTAACATGGATCTGACAAACAACTGGGGTAGAGTGCATATTGTGAAGCTGTGCAAACTGATTTGCCTGAATATGAGTGCAATCTTAACAGAGGATACAAGCAAGTGGGACACCGATAATGGCTCATGGACAACATTAAAAGAACCAACTTGGTCCAACAATATCCATATTTATGGGGACATAATAAAATGAAGTATTTAGGAGTATGGATTAGATATGACTCTGTGGTGGCAGCTAAGGATATGTGGGAAGAGACTAAACAGAAGATAATACAAAAATTGAGAAACCTGAAATTTTGTTATATGGATATGGATACTAAGATACAAGCCATTAAAATGTTTTTAGTCCCTTCAGTCTTATACACCGGTCAGGCATACTTTTATCAACTGGAGGAGAAGTTGTGGATAGCAATTAAAAAAATGATTTGAAGGATTTAATCTGGGAAGGGAAGTCAGCAGGGGTCAAGTGAGATAAACTGATTCTACCAATAGAACAAGTTGGACTAGGGATTACCTAATTTGAGGGGGTATTTTAGAGCAATACAGTTAAGGCTCTTATAGCACAGGCAGAAAACTATAATTCAAAGTGGAAAGGAATGATGCTGACGCAGGGGGGAATCTCAAGAAATAAGGAGAGATTGGTGTTTTGGATATAGACTCTTAAGGAGAACAACCAAAATCATACAGAGTATTATATTCATAAAATAGCAGGGAGTATTCTAAGAACCAAACCAGCACAAGAATGGAGAAAAGAGATTTTGCTGATAGGGTTGACTGTGGTCAGGAATACAGATAACAGGCAAGAGGGGGCTGGAACCTATTTGAGAAAACTTCAAAGGAAACAAGGTATTGGGAGCAAATAACTAGAAAGGGAAAGGTAATAGAATGGGAAGAGGCCAAAAATGTATTTGGATTGCAGGTTAGAAAATGCCTTCCCTATCAAGAATTGATGTCAGAGTATAGGCAAAGAGAAAGAAATAGGGGGCTCCTAAATAAAAGACCAGCACTGAGAGGGTTTTTAATAGAATCTAGAACAGAAGCTGCCATTAAAAAAGTAATAATTAATAAAGCATATAAAATACTGCATGATAATTATAAGAATTAATCAGAGGAGTTTAGAAAGGATTGGGAAGAGAGATTGGATAAACAATTCACAAAGAGACAATGGGGGATATATGTAAATCTTCCAAATATGCAACAAAGTCTAGAAGATTTAGGATCTTTGCCTGGAAATGTTTACATAGGTATTTTTATACCCCAAGTAGACTCCAAAGAATATTTCCTCAGATGGATAGCAAATGCTGGAGGTGTGATGGGCAAGAAAGAGATGGCTGGGAACATATTTTTTGGAGGTGTAATGAGCTGTCAGACTTTTGGGATTCCCTGTAGACCACTCTGTCAGAGATGCTGGGTGAGCAGATTGGACTGAGTGGCGAGACAATTTTTTTGAGTTATGCTACAGAATCGGAATTGCCTATACATAGCAAAGTCTTGCTGTGTCTAATTATGGTGGCAGCCAAAAAAAGCAATTACTAGAAAATGGAAATCAAAATCTAGACCAACTTTACTAGAAGTAGTGAATATAGTAACGGAGATAAAACAACTGGAATTGGGATCTTTAGAAAAGGGAAGGAGCAAACTACATAGAAAAAAATGGGAATTGTGGGAACAGTATATGCAGAGCAGGAACAAGGTTTAAGAGGCAGGATTTGAATGAGCTATATAATGCTCAACTGACAATGACTGGAAAGTTTATAAGTGATTTATAATGTTTACAACTACAGTTGTTTCAGTTGTGTCTGTGATGTAAACTGTTTGCAACTAAAGTGATATCATGTTGTATGCTTTTAATTTATATAAATGTATTAATGTAAGATTGCCATTGTCATATGTGGAAATTTAATAAAGATGTTGAAATAAACAAGCAACATGTTCTTTCTTCAGTGAAAAAAAAACATTAAAAGAACCAACCACAATCACGGACAATATCAGAATAATACCACCAGTAATCCCATGCCTCTGACATAACATATGTGATTTAGAGTGATAAGAGATGATTCTCTACAAACACACTTTTACAACTATTATGATAAGTCCACACTCTATGAGGATAATAACACAAACTGTCCTGACACTGTAACATCTGCTGAAGGTGTTAGGATTGACACTGTTATCCCTGTATGTGATATTATGAGCAATACAGATAGCTGACAATATGAATAATATAATATATATATATATATATATATATATATATATATATATATATATATATATATATATCTATATATATATCTATATATCTATATATATATATATATATATATATATATATATATATATATGGCACAATCCACACTGTCACAAATGATATCCATGCCATTAATCTTGCCAAACACCTATCTATGTAGAGTGTGCATCACCATAACAGGTAGCACACATGCATCTGGTGTAACAACTTGATGGATGTTCCACACCATCAGATAGTCATGTTTATGCCACAAAAATAATACCTAGGTATGGCCAATAAGTTGTGTAATGACAAACTGTGACAAAAGTGGTACACTTCATTTACACATCAGTGGAAGATGCGTAGGGAGGTACATGAAGAAGGGTGCATTGTACTCAGTTATTGGTGTGATGAAGGCTGGGAACTATGTGGGTATTATGGCCTCTGATGTGGATGTCCTTCACATACTCAGCACTTGTTTACATACAAGGCAGTAGTCAGTACTGTGACCACATGCTGGTAGATGTTCCACTTACCATCTATCCAGGGCACAGGTCAGATACCTATTGGTCTGATTATAAGGGGTGATGTCCACATTATACTTAGGTTATGTCTTTGTTTTCCTGACATAAGAAATCCCCCCCCATGTTTTCTTGTAATTGCAGGTGCTGTCATGGCTGTAGCAGCAATCTTTGGTATGTGTTAATACTGTCTGTATTATACTAATATCACAGTTGGAGTCAATGATTGCCCACAATCTGTAGTCCTTCAGGCAGCTGTTTGGAGACAGGATGTGCATGTCACATAATGTAAAAAATACCCAATGGATATTACACTTGTAAAATAAAAACACAACGACCAACCAAGTATTCCGAAACGTTTTAATCCACACACTAAGCGCTTTCACCATCAACACATGGCATCATCAGAGTGAATCGAATTAAACGGTTCCCTTACTTTTATACATAATATTAAAACAATGCTCCAATTGGCCAACTCCATAATTACCTTGTTCTTAAAGAAGCATATGTCAAACTATTACTTACAGCTCATGCATTTATACAAACAATATATGTGAAACATATATATTTATACAAAATTCTTACTAACTAAAAATATGTATATATATGCATAACATATAACAACGTTTTAAAAATTGTATGCTAAAAGTATACATTTTTTATATATGTTTTTACCCATCTATATAACGTTTGCCCTTTGTTTCAGTATTGGTTTTAAGGAGATGTGTTCGTTTAAACCAGGTGGCATAAAAGCTTTTAACAAAATCTGCCATGTGTATTCCAAAAGTTCCACCTTTAGTTTCTCATCTCCTCCTCTTTCACTGAACAACACCCTATCTATAACAAAAAATACAAATCTCCTGAAGTTAGTACACTTTGTATTGTGTACATATAGGGCATTGTGTACATCATGGCCCTTGATGGCCCTAAGATGTTCCCCTATCCAGTCTTTTAGTCTCCTAATAGTGTTACCTACATAGTAGGCAATACAGTTGGTACATGTTGCCAAATACACCACCTTTGTAGTATTACAATTAATTCTTCCTGGACAGGAAATAGTTCTGTTATACCCTTGTATACTAACATAAGGACCATCATTGATATACCTACACATCCTACAAGTACAACATCTACTCATTTTAGAGACAATGTTTTTGATATTGTGATGTTCCAAAAATTCTTTTATATTCATTCCCCTTGAATAAACTATTCTAGGGAAAGTCCCAAGAAGATTTTTTAATTCACCACTGAAACAAAAATTCCATGCTATACAAATAACTTCCTCTATTTCTTTTACTCAACTGTTATAAGTTTATACTAAAGCTCTAGAATTGACTAAATCTTGTTGTTTAGATATTGTCACGATATTAGTATTCTTTGCCCCTAAAATAGGAAAAAAATTAAATATTTCTTTTATTTAGAACTTCATTGCGTGTTTTAGTCAACAATTTCAGGGGAGAACCTCTTTCCAAAAACATCCCGATCAAAGTATATAATTCTTGTTCCAAGATTTTATTGTCATTTATAATTCTGGACAACCTTACCATTTGCCCCTTTACAATACCCCTACGTTGATGCAAAGGGTGACAACTACTGTAATGCAATAATGAATTACTGTGTGTTTCTTTCCGATATATTTTACTTGTTATACCCTCTACACCTTTTACAAGAGTTATATCCAAGAAATCTATTTGCTTGTTACTCCATTTACTAATAAATTTAAAGAACGTAGTTGTTGTGTTCAAATACTCTACCAAATTTTGTGCTTCTTGTTCATTCCCTTTCCACAAAATCAGGACATCATCTAGAAACCGATTGTATAGTAATATTTTGTCTTTGTATGTAGAATTCAAGACAAATTGTTCCTCCCAGTTAAGTAAAACTAAGTTTGCAAAACTGGGGGCACACTTTGCCCCCATTGCCACACCTGAAATCTGGTGGAAAATCTCTCCCTCAAACGTCAAATAATTATTCTTGAGTAGTATTTCCATACAAGAAACTACAAAATTCACATTGTCGTTACTTAAACATTTGCTTCTAACCAAACTTTCAGTAAAATAATCTATACCTTCCTCGTGGGGTATTACTGTGAACAGATTTATGACATTCACAGTTAAAAAGGACCATTCCATGTCCATACTTTGAAAGATATTTAACCTTTGCAAACAATGCCAGGAGTCTTTTAATATATGTTGAGCCCTTCTTACAACCTGCTATGTTTTCCTATCCACATAAGCAGCCAATGGTTCCGTTTTAAAACCTCTTGATGAAACTATGGCTCTAAACGGTGGATTATTTAATTCTTTATGTGTCTTTGGAATTTCAAACACTGCTGGAGTAACTGGGTAGTCAACTTTATATATTTCAACATATATTTCAACATACTAAGATGCCACGTACATGATACATTCGTCTACCCACTTGTTGGTATAAAAGCACAATATGGCAAACACCAAGAAAAACTAAAGAACTATTCAGTCCGAACAAGCAACCAAATGAGAGATGGCGCACTGAGAAACTATATAAACTTTTCGAAATAGTTTATTAACGCTGTCAATGCAATTCTGCGTTTTCGTATAAAACACTTCTTCAGATAACTTCTTGTGATTCAAATGCTGTTTAAATACTGTGACAAAATTCAAATACGAAACATCATTGGATATCCAGTAAAGATTAAAATAAAACATCCATTTTCAAGGTTTTCAAGAATATAAATAAATAAATAGTCTTGATATTATTAACCTAAAATCTTTTTTAAAAAACTAGTTTAGTCATAATAGTGGTACATGAGAAAAAAATGAAATATATATATATATATATATATATATATATATATATATATATATATATATATATATATACATATATAAAACAAACTTCGTTTATGTAAAAAGGTGGTTCATAAGAGAAGATCGACAAAATGCCGAAACTGACTCACCAACAACTGAAATCACCGACAAGCAATAAATCGCGGACGTTTCCGAGGTAAGGGATGTAAATTCGCTACCATGCCTACCATGGTAGCATAACACTGCCACACTTACTAAACCATGGTAGGCATGAGTAGCGAATTTACATCCCTTACCTCGGAAACGTCCGCGATTTGCGTTGTCGGTGATTTCAGTTGTCGGCGAAGTCAGTTTCGACATTTCACATTGTCGATCTTGTCATATGAACCCAAAAAAATCACCCATGTTGAAGGAAATGAATAATACACCATTGCCTTCTAGTGGCACAAGATAAAATGACACTAATAATTTTTACAGTTTAGCTGATCTAAGTTTTAAAACAGGTATAATAGACAACATTTCATTTAAACCAGGATTCCTGTTGGCCTCTAAAATAATTTGCCAAAACAGTTCCCTATATTCCAGTTTTGCCTCCCACATACCCCCCCGTATTTCCCTAGGAACAATTTCAAGAACAAAAAAAGAAAAACTAGATTGTGGACAAGTCAACTTGCGACGAAATAATGCATTTTTAGAATTAGCCTTATTTATCTCATAATAATGTTCATAAATCCTCGTCTTAAGTTTCCGTTCAGTCTTCCCAACATAAAATGAATTACAGACTTTACATATAGCTAAATAAACTAAACCTGAACTATTATAATTTGCATAAACCTTATTCGTGATATACCTATTCCTACTAGGGATTTCAATAGAAGAAACATTCACTATAAAGTTACATTGGGAACACATCCCACATTTATATGTGCCATATTTCAAATGACAACTTGTATTACCTTTTCTACTTCCAAATTCAAATGTGTTCTTAAAATTCAAATCCCGTCTATATGTAAAATGTAAAGGCCCTAACACTTTAGGATCAATGTCTGAAATTTGTTGAAATCTATCCCATTCCCTGTTCACTATTCTTTTTATAATCTTGGAATCTCCATTATAATCAAGAATGTATGTCCCTTTAGGGTCTTGGTCATCTTTTCTTGGAATTGAATCTTTGGTTATAGGAAGGTTAACCAGGTCTATTCCCAAAATAGGTCCAAACCTACCTTTTCTACCTTCAATAACCTCTCTTTCTATCTGACATATTAGTTCTGTTGGATAACCCCTACTTTTGAACATTTCACAGACCTTTTTACTTTCGACCATGAATTCTGTGTCATTAGATGTCATCCGACTAATCCTTACCAATTGACCTTTAATAAGATTTCTCTTCTGAAAGTAGGGGTGGCCACTATTAAAATGAAAATAAGAATTGGAAAACATTTGTTTCCTAAAAATTTTTGAACTAAAACTACCCAATTCTTTTGAAACACTAATATACAAAAAATGTAAAGTCTTATGGTTGATATTATATTTAAAATCCAGAAAGTGTGTACTGGTCTTGATATAATTCAAAAATTCGATGAATTTGTGTTCTGTATCAGTCCATAATACACATATGTCATCCAAAAAACATTTATATAGTGTCCAACAACCTTTAAATTCACTGTTTAAAATGAATTGATCTTCCCACCCAGAAAGTATGATACTGGCAAATTTAGGAGCACATCCTGCTCCCATCGCCACCCCTTGCATCTGTTTGTAAAATTCTCCCTCGAAGTACATAAAATTGTTGTTTAAAACTATTTCCATAAATAAAAGTATATTATTAAAATCCATGTTTGAGAAGTTTCCGAACTTTAACGTATTCTTCCAGCCAATTTAGACCTACTTCATGGGGTATACAACCATATAAATCCACAACATCCATTGTAATAAATATCAACGAGTCATGACATAATTCTGTTTTTAAAAGTCTTAATAAATCCCATGAGTCTTTTAATACTGCAGAACCCTCAAATGCTAATTTTTAAAGTTTATTATCTAAAAACGGTGAAATAAAAGAAGTGATGGAACCTTCAGAGGAAACTACCAACCTTAAAGGTGGATCCTTAGGATTTTTGTAGACCTTAGGAATCCCAAATACCGAAGGTACTCTGGGAAATTTATTGTACAAAAAATTATATGTATCCAAATTGAGAGAACCTTCTATTAATAATTATTCTAACAACATGTGTATTTTTGAATTGGCGATATTCACCTCATTGACCAATGCTAGACTATATTTAGTAGAATTTTGTAACTATTCTTTCATTTTAGACTCATAGAAAATAGTATCCATCAAGACTGTACCGCCCCCTTATTCGGGTTGCATAATTCTGATGGTACAGTCTGCTTTTAACTCATGCAAATATTGTCTTTCTATTAGTATTAAATTGGAACTGACTTTATGGTTTTGTACCTCTCTTCTGATTTCCCTTTCTAAAATAGTTTCAAGGTTTTTCAACTGGGGGTGTAACAGAGGGTTAAAAATTCCTTTTCTCTTTAGAGCTGGATTTGAAACCAATTCTGAACCTATATTTCCAAAAAATAAAGCAAGGTTCTTTTCTCTGATAAACAATTTTAAATCTATAATAGTTTTTACCATATCTGTTTTCCTGTATGGAACATATTTAAAACCTTTTGAAAATAAATTAAAGTGCTCTATATCAATAGAAGTGTGGCTGTAATTGAAAATGTTATACCCCTGGTAGGTGTAAACATTATCTAACACAGTAATGAAATCATCTCTGTGATTGTTCGAAATCTCCATTTCATTCACTGTCGAGACCTCCTTGGAAGGGGAGGGTAATCTAAAAGGAATTCCCCTTATCCTTCATGTTGTTCAGAATCATTGTCTATATATCTAAACCCTTCCCTAACATTCATGTCTTGTGAATTATCTCTTTCCTGAATAAGAAACATTTTAAAAGGTTTAGGGCAAACACCAAGAAAAACTAAAGAACTATTCAGTCTGAACAAGCAACCAAATGAGAGATGGAGCGCTGAGAAATTATATAAACTTTTCAAAATAGTTTATTAACGCTGTCAATACAATTCTGCATTTTCATATAAAACACTTCTTCAGATAATTTCATGTGATTCAAATGCTGTTTAAATACTGTGACGAAATTCAAATACGAAACATCATTGGATATCCAGTAATGATTAAAATAAAACATCCATTTTCAAGGTTTTCAAGAATATAAATAAATAAATAGTCTTGATATTATTAACCTAAAATCTTTTTTATTTTAGTCATAATAATGGTACATGAGAAAAAAATGAAATATATATATATATATATATATATATATATATATATATATATATATATAAAACAAACTTCGTTTATGTAAAAAAAATCACCCATTAAGAAACTAAGAGGAATGCTACTCAATGCCAGAAGTCTAAACCTCAAAATGCACGCACTCTAAACTCTCCTTAGCATGGAGAACATCGATATCTGTGCAGTAACAGAAACCTGGTTCAGGGCTCCTGAGAGCACCCCAGCACTACCAGGTTATACCTCATACCATGCTTTTCGGCACCAAAACTTGGACCAAACCACAAAAGGAGCGGGAGTATCGATATTCATCAAAGATACCCACACCTCCAGGTTGGTGGCAAAGCACGAAGCATCAGAGACTATTCATGTGCAACTAACAGTGGGTAAAACTGCCTTCCAGTTTATAGCCTGCTACAGACCACCCTCCCAAACCCAGAAACCCCACTCAACCTTCCTGAGAACACTGGAAAATATGAAGGTCTCTCCAAACACCATTATATTGGGCAACTTCAACTACCCAAACATAGACTGGGAGCATTACTCTAGCTCCAACACCCTAGCCCAAAGGTTCCTAGAATTCATAAACTCAAATGCTATGGAACAACTTGTTACCACTCCCACAAGAGGGGAAAACATACTGGACCTGATCATCACCAACATGAGGACTCTATGCTCCAGACCAGAAGTGTATCCCTCACTGGTAAGATCAGACCATAAACTGATTTCACTGGATATTCAATTCCCGACCCCACCCCCTGCCCGGAAAACCACAGTGAAAAACTTCTCTAAAGCAAATTTCACACTCCTCAAAACCAAGGTGGAATCCTTCAAAGCCCCCGGGCCTGTGGAAAATATGGCCCAGACTGCAGAATCCTTTATAAATGCATTCTATGAACACCTTCAGGAATGCATGGATCATGCAATCCCAAATAAAACCAAGACCCAATCCTCCAAAGGCAGACGTCCTGTCTGGTGGACCCCAGCCATAAACAAACTATACAATAGAAGGAGGAAGCTACTACATGATGGAGCAAAATCCCAAAAAGGGAAGGCATCTCTGATCAGTATTAGCAAAAAACTAAGGGCACTCATAAAATCGTCTAAGGCCAGCTTCGAGAGAAAAATTGCACAGGACACTAAGGATAATCACAAGGCTTTCTTTAGTTATGTTAGGAACCTGGGTGGGAATTCTCAGATATGCTCAGAATTAGTCCAAAATGACAAAAAATACCCCAAACCCACAGACATTGCCAACATCCAAGCTGACAGGTTCAGCGCAAACTCCCCCCTTTCCTCACCAAAAGGGCAAATATCTATCCCAGCAGAGTGCTGCCCCCCTGACATCTCAGATGCTCTAGTAAGAGCCGCCCTCTCCAAAGCAAAAAACACAGCATCAATGGGACCAGACGGTGTCCTGGGCTGCATCCTACATGAACTCCAAGAAGAGCTAAACCCAAACATAAAACTACTGTTCAATCTCAGCCTTACTACAGGATATGTACCCAAAGAGTGGCGTACAGCAACAGTGGTCCCTCTCCACAAAGGTGGTGACACAAGGGACCCTGGAAACTATCGCCCCATAAGCCTGACTAGCTTGGTCTTCAAAGCTATGGAAAGGATCATCATGGACCTCATAAATAAAGATATTGGGGACCTACAGACACTGGATCCTACCCAGTTTGGCTTTGTTAAGGGCAGATCCTGCCTCTTAAACCTGGTCAACTTATTTGAAACAGTCACCAAGGCCATTGACGAAGGGAAGGTGGTCCACACAGCCTACCTGGACCTCGCAAAAGCCTTCGATACAATACCCCACTAGGGCATTATAGATAAGCTCACCAGCTTAAATATAAACCCCTATGTCACTAGATGGGTTGCAAACTGGCTCAAGGACAGAACCCACATGGTTAGAATTGCTGGAGCCATGTCAGACTCCAAACCAGTTACAAGTGGCATCCCACAAGGCTCAGTCCTGGGACCTCTCTTGTTCTGTATATATTTCTGGGAGGTACAGGCCAACACAGAAGGACGGTGGCTGACCAAGTTCGCAGATGACTGCAAACTGGGCTCCATAATCAACTCTCCAGCCGACACAAGCATCCTCCAAAAGGGCCTCATAGAAACAGACAACTGGTGCCAGAGCCATGGCCTCAAGCTAAATGCCAAAAAGTGTATAGTCATCCCTTTTGGCAAAAACAAAGTGCCCACAAATTACCACATAGGTGGTAATCCATTAAGTACAGAAGAAGTAATTAGGGACCTGGGGACCCAAGTTGATAGCAATCTCTCATTTGACAACCACGTGGCCAAAGTGGTTAGAAAAACATTTTATATAGCCCACCTAATCATGAAGGGATTCACATCTAGATTAGGGGAGGTCATCGTGCCTCTTTACCCATCCCTCATCAGGCCCATAATCGAATACAATGCCCCTTTTGGGATGTACCTTACCAAACACCCACAGCAACTGGAAAGACCCCAAAAGTACCTCACCAAGAGGATCAAAGGGCTCAAAAAGATGCCATATGCTGCCCGGTTAAAGAAACTCCAGCTCTACTCAGTGGCATACCACCTGCTCAGAGGCGACCTGTGCCTGACGTATAAAGCCATGTCCAACCCGGAATTAAGGGACATGCGGCACCTCAAAAAATCCAAATCCCATTGAGCTACACGCTCGAGAGACTTGAACCTCAGCACTGAAATATATAGGACATGCTGGAGGGACAGATTCATAACCCAGATGCTCCCTTCACTCTGGAATAAAATCCCAGTCCAGGTTAGGCAGAGTCCCGCGCTGACTCTCTTCAAGAGGAATCTTGATGAGTGGATGGGAGATCGTAGGTTTACCCCGGGTATCACTTCTGTGTCACTGTTAGACAGGCACAGTATACTAACCTCGAAAAAGGGCATAGCAAAATTAATTTAAAATGGGTGGAGAAAGCCAAGCATACTTTGGCTAGGCTTATAAATGCCCTAGGGCAGATAGCCTAGTATGAACCTATGAACCTATGTTGAAGGAAATGAATAATACACCACCGCCCTCTAGTGGCAGAAGATAAAATGACACTAATAATTTTTACAGTTTAGCTGATCTAAGTTTTAAAACAGGTATAATAGACAACATTTTATATAAACCGGGATTCCTGTTGGCCTCTAAAATAATTTGCCAAAACAGTTCTCTATATTCCAGTTTTGCCTCCCACATACCCCCCCGTATTTCCCTAGGAACAATTTCAAGAACAAAAAAAGAAAAACTAGATTGTGGACAAGTCAACTTTTGACGGTTCGTCACAAGTTGACTTGTCCACAATCTAGTTTTTCTTTTTTTGTTCTTGAAATTGTTCCTAGGGAAATACGGGGGTGGGGGGTATGGTGGAGGCAAAACTGGAATATAGGGAACTGTTTTGGCAAATTATTTTAGAGGCCAACAGGAATCCCGGTTTAAATGAAATGTTGTCTATTATACCTGTTTTAAAACTTAGATCAGCTAAACAGTAAAAATTATTAGTGTCATTTTATCTTCTGCCACTAGAGGGTATTGGTGTATTATTCATTTCCTTCAACATGGGTGATTTTTTTTTACATAAACGAAGTTTGTTATTTATATATATATATATATATATATATATATATATATATATATATATATATATATATTTCATTTTTTTCTCATGTACCATTATTATGACTAAACTAAAAAAGATTTTAGGTTAATAATATCAAGACTATTTATTTATTTATATTCTTGAAAACCTTGAAAATGGATGTTTTATTTTAATCATTACTGGATATCCAATGATGTTTCGTATTTGAATTTCGTCACAGTATTTAAACAGCATTTGAATCACATGAAATTATCTGAAGAAGTGTTTTATACGAAAACGCAGAATTGTATTGACAGCGTTAATAAACTATTTTGAAAAGTTTATATCGTTTCTCATCCCTCATTTGGTTGCTTGTTCGGACTGAATAGCTCTTTAGTTTTTCTTGGTGTTTCCCATATTGTGCTTTTATTGGTTTTTGTGATGGCCGAGGATCCAGGAGTGGAGGCAGAGGACGATTTGCCCAGAAGTGGAAGGGGAGAGCTATGCAAGATGATCGGCCAGCTCTCTCAACTTGTGGAGTTACTTACACCGGCTTGCCAATCATTTGCAGCTATTTTATCAGGTGTTCTGGGTAACCAGGAAATGCTTAGGAAACGGATTAATAGGATGGCATCCAGTTCGGATACTAATGTACAGGACTAACAAGGTTTACTATTGTCCGAACCTAATGGAACTATGGACTTTATGGCAATCCACAATATTTTCACTACTAAATCTAGCAAAACTTCGAACCGACTCGGAGTGCCTTCAGAACGCTTGAATTTATGTGGCGACAGCAATGCTGCACAAGGTGACTGTCAAAATGTTTTTAAACCAAATTTGTTACATTTCAAAGACATTATAGCCAGAAAATATGATTTAAATAATCACGTTCAACCAGAACGTATAATTCAAAATGTCCCTACTTACAGAGATAATTTAGACCATTTGTATGTCTTGATGGACAAATTTAAGGGTTTTGAATGTGACAATGTTTATTTTAATGAATGTTTACAACATAAAATAGTTCCTAAGGGATTGAGAATTTGGAAATTCCCTAATAGGGTTCAACCTGGGTCCAACTTCCATACGACTCTTACTAAAATATTTGATAAATGTGGACTGGAAGTAGTTAGGGCCATTAAGGAGGAGAACGAAAGGGAGAAGACTTTTTTGTTGAAGGAAATGGAGAAGGTGAATGACAACATCTTAAATGATTTATTGTTCTCCGTGGAAGAAGAGAAAGCTAAATATTATGATATTTTTTTTTACAAATAGATAGGAAATGCACAATTAATATGAAAAGAAAACAGGGTAAAATACAAAGGGATTTAAGGGAATATAAGGAAAGTATAGCCTACCCACCCCCTAAACCTTTTAAAAAGTTTCTTATACAGGAAAGAGATAATTCACAAGACATGAATGTTAGGGAAGGGTTTAGATATATAGACAATGATTCTGAACAACATGAAGGACAAGGGGAATTCCCTTTAGATTACCCTCCCCTTCCAAGGAGGTCCGACAGAATATCTAAACAAACCCCAGACCTTTTACAATTACAGTCACCCTCAATATCGACAGTGAATGAAATAGAGATTTCGAACAATCACAGAGATGATTTCATTACTGTGTTAGATAATGTTTACACCTACCAGGGGTATAACATTTTCAATTACAGCCACACCTCTATTGATATAGAGCACTTTAATTTATTTTCAAAAGGTTTTAAATATGTTCCATACAGGAAAACAGATATGGTAAAAACTATTATAGATTTAAAATTGTTTATCAGAAAAAAGAACCTAGCTTTATTTTTTGGAAATATAGGTTTAGAATTGGTTTCAAATCCAGCTCTAAAGAGAAAAGGAATTTTTAACCCTCCGTTACACCCCCAATAGAAAAACCTTGAAACTATTTTAGAAAGGGAAATCAGAAGAGAGGTACAAAACCATAAAGTCAGTTCCAATTTAACACTAATAGAAAGACAATATTTGGATGAGTTAAAAGCAGACCGTACCATCAGAATTATGCAACCCGATAAAGGGGGCGGTACAGTCTTGATGGATACTATTATCTATGTGTCTAAAATGAAAGAAGAGTTACAAAATTCTAGTAAATATAATCTAGCATTGGTCAATGAGGTGAATATAGCCAATTCAAAAATACACATGTTGTTGGATGATTTATTACTAGAAGGTTCTCTCAATTTGGATACATATAATTTTTTGTACAATAAATTTCCCAGAGTACCTTCAGTATTTGGGATTCCTAAGGTCCACAAAAATCCTAAGGACCCACCTTTAAGGTTGGTAGTTTCCTCTGAAGTTTCCATCACTTCTTTTATTTCACGGTTTTTAAATAATAAACTTAAAAAATTAGCATTTGAGGGTTCTGCAGTATTAAAAGACTCATGGGATTTATTAAGACTTTTAAAAACAGAATTATGTCATGACTCATTGATATTTATTACAATGGATGTTGTGGATTTATATGGTTGTATACCCCATGAAGTAGGTCTAAATTGGCTGGAAGAATACATGTTAGAGTTCGTAAACTTCTCAAACATGGATTTTAATAATATACTTTTATTTATGGAAATAGTTTTAAACAACAATTTTATGTACTTTGAGGGAGAATTTTACAAACAGATCCAAGGGGTGGCGATGGGAGCAGGATGTGCTCCTACATTTGCCAATATCGTACTTTCTTGGTGGGAAGATCAATTAATTTTAAACAGTGAATTTAAAGGTTCTTGTACACTATACAAACGTTTTTTGGATGACATATGTATATTATGGACTGATGCAGAACAAAAATTCATCGAATTTTTGAACTATATCAAGACTACTACACCCTTTCTGGATTTTACATATAATATTGACCATAAGACTTTAATTTTTTTGGATATTAGTGTTTCAAAAGAATTGGGTAGTTTTAGTTCAAAAATTTTTAGGAAACAAACTTTTTCCACTTCTTATTTGCATTTTAATAGTGGCCACCCCTACTTTCAGAAGAGAAATCTTATTAAAGGTCAATTGGTTAGGATTAGTCGGATGACATCTAACGACACAGAATTTATGGTCGAAAGTAAAAAGGTCTGTGAAATGTTCAAAAGTAGGGGTTATCCAACAGACTTAATATGTCAGATAGAAAGAGAGGTTATTGAAGGTAGAAAAGGTAGGTTTGGACCTATTTTGGGAATAGACCTGGTTAACCTTCCTATAACCAAAGATTCAATTCCAAGAAAAGATGACCAAGACCCTAAAGGGACATACATTCTTGATTATAATGGAGATTCCAATATTATAAAAAGAATAGTGAACAGGGAATGGGATAGATTTCAACAAATTTCAGACATTGATCCTAAAGTGTTAGGGCCTTTACATTTTACATATAGACGGGATTTGAATTTTAAGAACATGTTTGAATTTGGAAGAAGAAAAGGTAATACAAGTTGTCATTTGAAATATGGCACATATAAATGTGGGATGTGTTCCCAATGTAACTTTATAGTGAATGTTTCTTCTATTGAAATCCCTAGTAGGAATAGGTATATCATGAATAAGGTTCATGCAAATTGTAATAGTTCAGGTTTAGTTTATTTAGCTATATGTAAAGTCTGTAATCATTTTATGTTGGGAAGACCGAACGGAAACTTAAGACGAGGATTTATGAACATTATTATGAGATAGATAAGGCTAATTCTAAAAATGCATTATTTCGTCACAAGTTGACTTGTCCACAATCTAGTTTTTCTTTTTTTGTTCTTGAAATTGTTCCTAGGGAAATACGGGGGGGTATGTGGGAGGCAAAACTGGAATATAGGGAACTGTTTTGGCAAATTATTTTAGAGGCCAACAGGAATCCCGGTTTAAATGAAATGTTGTATATTGTACCTGTTTTAAAACTTAGATCAGCTAAACTGTAAAAATTATTAGTGTCATTTTATCTTGTGCCACTAGAAGGCATTGGTGTATTATTTATTTCCTTCAACATGGGTAATTTTTTTACATAAACGAAGTTTGTTTTATATTTTTCATTTTTTTCTCATGTACAATTATTATGACTAAACTAGTTTTTTAAAAAAGATTTTAGGTTAATAATATCAAGACTATTTATTTATTTATATTCTTGAAAACCTTGAAAATGAATGTTTTATTTTAATCATTACTGGATATCCAATGATGTTTCGTATTTGAATTTCGTCACAGTATTTAAACAGCATTTGAATCACATGAAATTATCTGAAGAAGTGTTTTATATGAAAACGCATAATTGTATTGACAGCGTTAATAAACTATTTTGAAAAGTTTATATTGTTTCTCAGTGCTCCATCTCTCATTTGGTCACTTGGTGGTATAGCTGTTTATGGCCATACCTGACAGTGTTAATTGAATACCTTAGTGTGGATTTGTGTCAAATGTCTTAGCCTGGTCAAGTTACAAAGGATGATAGTGTTGTCACATGCATGCTCTCGATGACCTCATTGTGGACATCTATCAGATGTAATTAACATGATGTAGCATTAACAACTCAAACATGGCTGTTGCACACAACTGGGATATTATTTTTGTCCATTTAGAAAAGGTCCATAATGACATGTTGGTCTGTTTCACAGTTAAGGACAGTCAGGATGTTATACATGCATTCATCAGGTATTGTCCCCCCATTCAGATAGAGGGTTTATATTACCTTATCGAATGATGAAACAAGCGAACGCTCTTTCATCGATCCAAAAATGTCGAAACCCCTAAAGAGCAAAGACACGGACCATCAATTTTTTCCCAGGGAAAGAATTGGTGGGCCGTCTTTGGGACTTTGCCATTTCCTCTGCTATGGTGCAGTCATGGAGTTGATATAGTTAAGTAGGGGGTATGTGGGGAGCACAACACCCCACATTGGGGGGTATGTGGGGCGAAGCCTGCCCACTTCATTTTGTGTTTGAATTTTTATTTTTGGTTGTTTTTTTTTTTTGTTTTTTTTTTTTGTTTGTTTGTTTGTTTGTTTTTTTTTTGTAGAGCAGCGATTTTTTTCCCTGTGAAAACTACAGTAGTTGACTACAGTGAGAATAGAACCCCTACCAAAGTACACACACACACTTAGTTGACTACAGTGAGAACAGAACCCCTACCAAAGTACACAGACTACAGAACTCAGTACTTTACACAAGGACCATGGCACAAGTCTGACTGCTACAGGACTGCAGGTCAACTTATGGTAGATGACATCAGCAGGCCATGTTGGAGAAAAGATGTTGGGAGATCTGCATGAAATGGATGTGTAGGCATGTACAAGTATCAAAATACTGAAAATCTATGGCATTAGGGCAGTAACTATAGGATACACACTTCTGCTGTTCTATCTAGACATACACACACACACACACACACACACACACACACACACACACACACACACACACACACACACACACACACACACACACACTTGACTGCAGTAAGAACCGAACCCCTACCTAACTTCATAAATTACAGAGCTCAATACCTTATGCAAGTGCCACTGCACAATTCTGACTTTTACAAGACTACAGGTCAGCTTATAGTGGATAACATCAGCAAACCATGTTGGAGAGAAGATTTTGGGAGGCCTGTATAGGTTCATAGCTTCATAGGTTCATAGAAGATTACTAGCCTAATGGACCTATGACTTTTACAAGTCTAGCTGTGTAAGAACACAAGTACCCTTATTGAGCATAGTTAGATTGTCATTGTTAGCAGACCACTTTTGTGATAATCACTGACTGGCTTTGTCGATGAGGGACAGAGGTGCCATCCCATGGGTGAATTTACAATCACCCATCTAGTTGTCAATGTTGTGCTTGAATAGGACCATTGAGGAGCACTCCTTTACATGCAGTGGAGTGTCAATTGCTGGGAGATATATCTGTCTTCCCAGCATATTCTGTTAATGTCATAGGCTAGGTAGAGATCCCTGGAGCAAGTTATTCTTGTCCCATTTGATTTGCAGATGTCCGGCATTTCCAGTACGGCAGGATATAAGACTGCTCTGTACCCCAGGTATAGATCACCTATCAGCAGCTTGCATGATACTGAGTGCAGTGACAGGTATTTCAGTCTTTCCATGTATGTCATGTTTTGGAGGTCTTGGATTCTCCCAGTCATAAACATCTGTATTTTCTCCAATTGCTGCAGGCGTCTGATGAGGTACAGGCAGAAGGGAGAACTATATTAAATCTGTGGTCTAATAAGGGTAGAGTGCAGCAGAGCTATGACCTCACTGGCCTTTTGTGATGGTCTTATTTATGAGTTGCACAATGTAGAATGTGTGTCTCACCACTATGGACATATAATGACTGAAGTGTAGATTACTATCAACATGTGTTCCCAAGTCTCAAAACACTGTGTTTGAGCTTAGAGGGTGTTATGCATATCATAATTAGCAGGGTGCACTTCAATGCCAAAGGGACAATGAGGCATCATTTGCTTTAAGGTTCAGTCCATGAGTTTGGCACCAATCATTTGTCATGTCAGCCCCTTCTATAATATGTTACCATCATTGGGGGACTCTATATGACTACATCTAGTTGACAGTTATCTGCACACTTAATAAACCATAGACCATCAACCTTTGCTTGGCCTTCAGTGAAATGGTTTCCAAACAGTTGAGGGCCCAGCACATATCCTTGTGATATTCCACTGGTAAGTGGACTAGTGGTAGAGGTGCAATCCTCATCTTTGACAGTGTGTGTTCTGTCAGTGAGCCTGTTGGCTATTCATTTAATAATGCATTGGATAATTCCCAGATGGGAGATTTCCTCCATGATACATGAATGGGGGATAGTGTCAAAGGCCTTGGAGAACTCATCATAGGTGGTATGTACTGTTATCCCTCATGCAGCTCTTTAGGGTCAGTATCAACAACATCCACTAGGTTTAGTAAGCAAGATCTATCCTTGACAAAACCAACATGGATTGGGTCAAGTGTGCTGAAGGTCACCTAGTTCCTGTGGATAAGGTCCATGCTGATTCCTTCCCTAGCCTTGCAGATAAGGCTTTTTAGGCATATGGGTCAATAGTTTTAGTACTGCATGTTACCAGATTGATGTGCATTGCATTTCACACACCATTTGATATTAATTTCTGTAGTGTAGGTGATATATGTGTGGAAAAATACTGAGACACCAAGGATGCAGTTCTTAGGAGGCAACATATGGCTGTATTGTAAACATGTGACATGTTAGAAAGAGCCTTCGGTTTGTTATGTTTCCACATGTAATTTCATATCATAGATAGCAAATGGAAAGTAAACAGCAGTAATATATAATAATATTTACTTTTCCATAATGCAGCGAACAGAGGGTTTGCATGACAAAGTGCACATGTGAGATGTATATTTCCAGTACTATCCATGTTTGCATGTAGCTAAGCAGTGAGCAAACACAAGCTGCATTGCTAAAATCTGAGAGTTAGTATTACATCTATGAAACACACGTGCTGCTTAACTGACTCTGTGGCAGCAGGTGTAAATGCATTGACACATTTCTTTTTGAGCCCAGATGATACTGGGTTTGAATCCAGGTATATATAATACTTTTAAATAAACATTGATAATGCAATGACATAAATTCTTCATAGTACATGTGTTGCTGTGTGTTGGCATAGCACAGCAGGGATAAGTGGCATTGTGTGGAGGTAAGTGCAGTATTTTGCCATAGCTCTCTGTAGCTGCTCATTAGTGCTTGATGCACATCTCTGCGCAAACATAGAGCCCAAAAGTGAGGGATCCATTTCTTTTTCTGCTACTTATGTATGTTGTGTATGATTTTATATTTTAACCATATTAAAAATGTTAAAATTGGGTAGATAAGAAAGTGGTGAAATCGGGATAAAGGAGGTGAGAAGAACAAAGGGAAAGCAGTGTAGGAATGTGCAGGAGGGAGGTAGGAAAGAACCATAGCTATCCATATCTTTAACAGTGTAAACTGAAAATATGTGCAGACTATTAACTGAATTTGGACTGCCACCTCCATAAAGTGGGGTGACTGCAATGCAGTCATGTTGTATAGTCAATTGGACCAAATCAAGTGTATCAAGAAGACAAGTGTGTGAAATGGAGAGCTATGTATTTGCCAATTATTTTTTTTTTTTGTGGGACAGATGCACTTTTTTCATTAAGAGAGGAATGTTGGGGAAGGACTTAGGTATGTCTGGGTCAGGTACACTGGGTAGGTGAGGAAGCAACTGCAAACATACAAGAGAAACAAGACAAGAGACAGGGATGGTGATGGACACAAACGTTTGGGGGACACCATGGTTGGGGTGAGGGAGGGGCCAACACAGGCTCATGCTCATCAAACTTTGAGACAGTGAGAATTGAGTCTTCACCCACTGGACTGTCATCACTGTCACTTTACTCTGCTTGTGGCTGGAGTGCTTGACATCTTCTCCTCCTCCTCCTATGAACCTTGAGGGAGAGCAGCCATGAAATCACCACCTCCACCATTGCTCTCAGAGGGTACCACTGCACCAGCTTCTGGGACAGTACTTCCTGAAGGCACACATAGTGCAGGGGCAGCAGAGGCAGTGCTGCCAGTTTGGCTCCCAGACATGCTGGGCATCAGTGCTGGAGCTGGTGGAGCAGGGGCAGACTGATCCACTGGGGCTAGACTACCTGGCTGTGCTGTGTAGCATTTAGTGATGTGGTACACATGGATGACATGGAGACATTTTGATGACACATAATAGAAAATAAGAAAGAGATAAGAGTTGGGGTGGGAGAAAAAAGAGATCAAATTAGTGCTATCATCTGTAACATACAATGCATTAATACAATTATACAACTTTTTATCTGAAGTATCACATTTAAGTATATCAGTTAACAGATACACAGTATACTATAGATTGCTGAAAGTAATCCTTGAAATGTGCATATATTGCATATATGCATGTTATAGTTATACAGACTACAGTTTACTGCAGGGCATTTGTGCCACTGGCATAGTTGAAAATTGAATGTAAATATTATTGAAGAAATAATAGTATTGTATAGTTGTGAATTGTGGTATTTAAACCCACAACCTCTGACTACAGTCTAATATTGGACTGTTATAATTGGTCTGTGCTACAGACTAATGCATGCATACTTGCTTTTACAGTTAGGATATTCATGATCAATTTGATATGACTCTGTAAAATACCAAAAAAGCTATCTTTAACTTTTAATCCTACAATGACACTTATTGTCTGCTGTACACATACCACTTGCTTCCCTCTGTCTCTCCAATCAAACAGCATGAGCTAGCCTACGGAACTCATGCTCCCTAGAAGCTGGGGAAAGAATGGAAAAGAACAGAAGAGTATTATGCATACCAGTCTCACCTATATTAAGCTTTCTAAGTCTTAACATACAAGTGTTTAGTTGATACTAACAAAGTTCCAGGATGTCCCCAGTCTCAAATTCCTCCAACCAACAATTACATTTATCCCTTTTTCTCCTATGTAGTCATAAAAATGATGTGTAAATTGCTATCTAGTGTGTGGGATACCAATGGCACTGGATACAGCCTGGGCCAAATTATTCCATGTGCCAGACTTTTTCTGGAAGCCAGAATAGTCCCCCTGCAGAAGCCTTTAGTTGTGGTGCTTTGCTTTACCAGGAATCCAGTAAATATTCTGGACTCCTGGACACTCCACCTCTGTGCCGTGAACTTGGCACCTTCCTCACTAATGCCAGCCATGTGTACCAGCAGAACTAGAGCTATGGAGACTGTTGCTTTCTTGCCAAAGTGCTGCTCAGGCATAGACAGGAATCATACATAAATACAGGTGACAGTATGAGCTGTTACACATGTATGTGTGTGGCCTGACAAGATTATTAGATATAGATCCAGTTGTACATGTGTCTTAGGCAATTATGAAGCCCATGCAAGCCCAGATAGCAGAAATATACCTACAGAACTATAGTACACAGTATACCCGCAGTCATACATCTGAAAACACAATAATGTTGTCTCACCCCTCATACATATAATTAATTTCAGCTCCACTTTCTAAAGTGTTATAAGTGAAAGTGAATAGAATGGGAAGTGGAACAACAGTAAAACTGCATGGAATACCCTACATTAGAACTCAGGACTATGGGTATAGCAGTCCTTCACTTATAGCTATTGCCACAAGAATATTGAAATGACACTTGTCTATTTTTCAGTTGTTTGTTATAAACTGTACAGTCACAATGGTAAGAACAAAATGTTGCACACACTGTACTAGTACTCAAGACCACCTGTATTCTTGCCCTACACTTACACCTGTTGCCACAGGACTAGTTTCTTGACAGTCCCTAATTTACTAATCTTTCTTAAGGTCTCTGTGTTAACTGCCATGCAATGCCACTTAGCAGGTTTACACGCTACCCAACAGAATTAATTGAATGCATCTCGTTTCAATTAGTGGCTGTCTGGATCCTGTCTGCAGGTATTCTGGATGCTTCCTGAGTGGGCCAGTTGTCCAGTTTGCACACTGCCACACTTCACACAAATGAGATAAGCACAGCCAAACCTGACATTCCTTTACTCCATTTCATGTGATTGAGCTAAGCACTGCATTTTAAGGTCTATGTGTTAACTGCCATCCAACAAAGCTTAACAGTTTTGCATGATGCCCAACAGAATTAACTGAATGCATCCAGTTTCAATTATTGGCCATCTGGGTCCTGTCTGCAGTTATTCTGTCTGCGTCCCAAGTGGGCCAGTTGTCCAGTTTGTCATTGCCATGCTTTGTGA
Source organism: Protopterus annectens (assembly GCF_019279795.1). NCBI lineage: Eukaryota > Metazoa > Chordata > Ceratodontiformes > Protopteridae > Protopterus > Protopterus annectens. Next base: position 1,260,069,070 of record NC_056744.1, read on the forward strand.
AAATGAGATAAGCACAGACAAACCTGACATTAATTTCCTCTGTTTCTTGTAATTGCATTAAGTGCAGCATCGTTGAATGTCCCCAAATAAAAAAAGGAACAAGTAGTTGAAATGAGAAAATTCAATCTATGATGCACACACTAGAAAATGGTTCACATGAGATTTTTCTTCATGGATTTCAATTTGAACTCTCACTCCAATGAACCCTCAGAACACATGAAGGGTGCCTTATCACTCTTTGCCACACAAACAGCTTTGCAGCAAGGAACTGAAATCATTGTCTGTATAACCAACTGCAGCATCATCTACAGTAATATGAACCCATACAACTGTTATTTGTATATTTATTATTTTTGATTATTTATTATTTATTTATTTTTATTTATTTTATTTTACATTTGTTGACCGGGCTGGTATAACTGGATATATGTCCATTTTCAGTAGAGGCCCGGGGAGAAAAGCTCCAACATAGGAAATTGTATCATAGCATACATAATATGCAATAGATAGATATTACATTACATTCTTTTAGAATAGACAATACAAAGATTGTGTAAGATTTACCTGGAAAAGAACACTTTGGATAGCATAAATAAGATGATAAAGAATACCAAGAATTGTTATCTTAAATTAGAGGCATGGTTACAGGCATACAATCTAATACTAACATACAGTACATATTTAGTCGAGGCCTGGGGAGAAAAGCTCCAATGTAGGCAATAGTATCTTAAAATACATTATAGAAGGAAGTTACATTACATTATTTTATATTAGAAAATAGGAGGAGAGTTCTTTTAGAGAAGTAAGTCATGAAACAGTGCTGAGAGGAAGTCTCTTTAATGCTAGGAAGTGGTTAGAGTTCTAGTTGCAATTGCTAGGTGTAATAAAACAGCAGAGCAAAGAGGTAAGGGGCGTGGGAGATGGGAGATGGAGTGGAAGATAGGGAAATAGACTTTTAGTCTGGGTTGGAGCAGGGACATAGCCAGTGTGTTTTGAGATATTCTTTAAGATGTTTTTTGAAGAGTAGTGTGGAAGAAAGTGATGATAATTCTTTAGGAAGCTAGTTCCAGGTTTTTCCCACTGTGTTGGAGAATAGTGAATTTCCAGCCTTGTTGTTAGATTTAGTAGTAGAGACTAGAAGTTTATTAGCAGAGCGTAGTGTTGCCAGATTATTATATGAGGTAACCATACTAGTGAGGATAGGAGTCTTGTTAGGGTGGTAGAGAATCGTTTGGGTAATAGTCAGTTGTTGAGAAAGTAGTTGATTCTGTAGTTCTAACCATCCTAGCTTTTTAAGGTTGTGACAGTGATGGGTTCTAAAAGGGGAGCCAGTGGCAAATCTGGCAATGTTATTATAGCTGGTTGCAAGTTTGCTAAGGTTGTTTTTAGATAGGTTAGTATAAATGGCAGAGGCGTAAAACAGGGTAGAGATAAGGTGGGTTTGGGCAATGGTAGTTCTGGATAGTGGTATGAGGAAGGGTTTGATTCTATAAAAGGATCCTAGTTTTCAGTTGACTGATTTTATAGTAGTATTAATATGATCATCATAGCTAAGGCTGTGGTCTATTGTAATACCTAAGAGTTGGGTTGTAGTGTCAGGGGATATGGTCGTTCCATTGTTAGAAGTTACTGTGAAGTGACATTGTGGAGACCTTTGGTTAGGAGTAAAGAGCAATAATTTAGTTTTTTTTAGGGTTAAGGAGGAGGCAATGACTCATGAACCAATTTTCAACAGTATGAAATACAGTTTGGGTGAGGGTCTGGAGTGAGGAAGCAGAGTTGGCCGAGCATATTAAAGTTGAATCATCTGCATATTATATGCAGGTGGCTTGTGGAATTTTAGAGTTAAGATCATTAATAAAGATTGAAAAGAGAAGAGGGCCTAATATGGAGCCTTAGGGCACTCCAATGTTGACTGGAAGGGGTGAGGATAAATTATTATCCCAGAGAACAGCTTGATGTCTGTTATCTAAGTATGATTTAAACCAAAGTATCGCATGTGGGTCAAGAGATAGGGATTTTAGTATATCAATAAGTAGGTGATGGTTAACCATGTTGAAGGCTTTTGACAGGTCAATAAATAATGCAGATGAAAGAGAGTTATTATTAAGATGTTTGTTAATACAGTCAGAAAAGGATAGTAAGGCAGTGGTAGTACTATGGTGAGGTCTAAAACCATGCTGACAGTTAGCAAGTAAGTTATTAGAGAGAAGGTGGGTGAGCAACTGCCCCTGGATACATTTTTCCAATATTTTTTGCTATTGGAGAGAGTAAGGCTATTGGTCGAAAGTTAGAAATCTTCGTAGAGGAACCACCCTTATGCAGAGGGATGATGTGTGAAACTTTCCAGATGTTGGGGATTGTTCCTTTAGTAATTGTTCTATTTATAAGGATGGATATAGGATAGGCAATGGCTTTAGATGCAATTCGTAGGTATTCACCTGGTAGATGGTCAGCTGAAGGGGTACAAGGTTTGAGTTTTTGTAGGCGGAAGCAGATGAGGGATGTTGGTACTGGTTCTAAATAAAATGAAGGAGCTGGGTTATTTATACTTATTGATAGGTTAGTGCTGACAGGGGGTAGTGTATTTGCTAGAGTTTGAATAGCTTCAGTGAAGTAATTGTTGAAGGCATCAGCAATGTGTTTAGGGTTATCCTGGGTTATACCTGATGGGGTGGGAGTTTTGGAGTGGCCTGGATGAAACAGTTTGTTAATGCCTGACCAGAACTTTTGTGGTTTATGTTGGTGGGTTTGTTGTAGGTGAAGGTAGCAGTTTTTTTTTGTCTAGCAGAATTTCTTTTTTAGTGGTATTTCATAGCTGCTTAAAGTAAAGATGGTCTGCTGGGTTTTTGATACTCTCCATTTGGCCCTTATTTTATTACTTAGGAGAATCTTTTGTCTAGTTTCTTTAGTAAGCCAAGGAGCAGTTTTGGTTCGTATTCTGGTAGACTAAGAGGGTGCATGGCAATCAAGGATTTGTAGGAATTTTGTATTGAAGTAAGATACTGCTTCTTCTAGCTGAAGATGATGAATTGGTGACCAGTCACATGCATTAAGTTCTTTTAGGAAGTTTTCTTGATTAAAATGTTTTTTTGAGCATGAGGTTTTGAAAAGATTTGGACTGGGACTATGAAATATTTGTTTAACTATAAATGTCAGGGAGTGGTCACTAATGTCATCTGGAAGGGTAGCTGGTATATAAGTATCGGGGTGACTATTTATAAGAATCCAGTCCAGGGTGCTTTCTTTATTACTTGGTTTATGGATTCTAGTTGAGGTGGTTATAATTTGGGAAAAGCCATATAGATTGATGTGGGAGGTAGGATTATGTGAGCTGCAAGTAGCCCAGTCTATATTAAAGTCACCTAGTACTATGGTTTCCTGAGGTAGGTGAGTGGAGAGGCAACTGAGGATATTTTCCAGTGTGTTAATATTATTTCCAGGGGGCAGATAGGAGCAGATTATGTAGATAGATTTGTAGTTGTTGATATGTAGTTTGACACTAAGGGTTTCTGTGTTGGTATTTGAGGGTAGGTATGCATTAAAGGTTGTAAGTTGAAGTTCAGATTTGTAGAGGATGGCTACTCCTCCACCCATTTTGGATATCCAATCACATCTCAGAATGTTATATCCAGATGGGGTTATTTCCTGGTTGAGAGTAGTAGGCTTTAGCCAAGTTTCTGTAATACAGAGGATGTCAAATGAGTGTATTTCTAGGTTCATAGGTTCATAGGTTCATAGGTTCATACTAGGCTATCTGCCCAAGGGCATTTATAAGCCTAGCCCATAGTTATGTGGCTTTCGCCACCCCTTTAGTTTGAATAAAAACTATGCCTATCATTTTGCTGTGCCTCTGTCAAGCAGTGACACTGAAGTAATCCCTGGGGTATATCTGCAATCTCCCATCCATTGGTCAAGATTCCTCTTGAACAAGGCCAGAGAGGTGCTCTGCCTCACATGTACCGGGATTTTGTTCCACAGCATAGGGAGTCTCTGGGTGATGAATCTGTCCCTCCAGCACGTTCTATTTATAACCGTGTCAAGGTTTAAGTCTCCGCCCTTGTGGTTCTGAGGGATCTAGATTTTTGAGGTGAAGCATATTCATCAAATCTGGGTTTGACATGGCCTTATATGTCAGGCACAGGTCACCTCTGAGCAAGCGGTATGAGACTGAATAGAGCTGGAGTTCTTTCAGTCGGGCAGCATAAGACATATTTTTGAGACCCTTTATCCTTTTGGTGAGGAACTTTTGGGGCCTTTCAATCTGCAGCAGGTGTCTGGTCAGATACATTCGAACGGGCATTGTACTCAATCATAGGTCTAATGAGTGATGAGTACAGGGGACGATGACCTCCCTTGATCTAGATGTGAATCCCTTCATGATCAGGTGGGTGATATAGAAGGTTTTCCTAACTACTTTAGCAACATGAGTGTCAAATGAAAGGCTACTGTCAACCTGGGTCCCCAGATCTCTGATGACTTTTTCTGTGCTCAGTGGATTGCCACCTATATGGTAGCTAGGGGTAACCTTGTTTTTCCCGAAGGGTATGACTATGCATTTTTGGCGTTTAACTTCAGGCCATGGCTCTGGCACCAGTTATCCATTTCTGTGAGGCCCTTCTGGAGGATATCTGTGTCAGATGTGTTTTCGACTATGGCGCCCAGTTTGCAGTCATCTGCAAACTTTGTCAGCCATAACCCTCCTGTGTTTGCTTGTACTTCAGAAAAGTAGATGCCGAACAAGAGTGGACCCAGGACTGAGCCCTGTGGGACACCACTTGTGACAGGCTTTGAGTCTGACATGGCTCCAGCAACTCTGACCCTGTGGGTTCTGTCACTTAGCCAGTTTGCAACCCATCTTGTGATGTATGGGTTTACATTCAAGCTGATGAGTTTTTCGATGATACCTGAGTGGGGTATTGTGTCGAAGGCCTTTGCCAGGTTGAGGTAGGCTGTATGGACTGCCTTTCCTTCATCAATGGCCTTGGTGACTGTCTCGAAAAAGTCAACCAAGTTTAAGAGGCAGGATCTGCCTTTGACAAAGCCAAACTGGGTTGGATCCAAAGTCTGCAAGTTCCCTATGTCTTTATTTATGAGTTCCATTATGATCCTCTCCATGGCTTTGCAGATAAGGCTTGTCAAGCTAATGGGGGGGTAATTTCCAGGGTCTGTGGAGGCACCGCCCTTATGAAGTGGGACCACAGTCGCTGTGCGCCACTCGTTGGGTACGTATCCTGAGGTGAGGCTAAGATTAAACAGCTGTGCTAACTGTGGGTTTAATTCCTCGTTGAGTTCATGAAGCACACAGCTGGGGACACCATCTGGTCCCATGGATGCTGTGTTTTTTGCCTTAGTGAGGGCAGTTCTCACCTGGGCGTTGGAGATGTTTGGGGGGCTACAATCCTCTGGAATAGATATCTCTCTTTGGGGAGGGGAGAAGTTTGCACTGAACCTGTCAGCCAGTATGTTGGCAATGTGTGTAGGTTCAGTAATTTTCACATCATTTTGAACTAATTCTGAGCATATCTGGGAGTTTCCTCCTAGGTTTCTAACATAGCTAAAGAAGGCCTTATAATTCTCTTTAGAGTCCTTGGCGATTTTTCTCTCAAAATTTGCCTTGGATGATTTTATGAGAGCTCTTAGTTTTTTACTTATAATGATCAAAGGTGTCTTACCTTTCAAGGATTTTGCTCTATCTTGTAGTAGCTTCCTCCTTTTGTTGTAGAGCTTGTTTATGGCTGGGGTCCACCAGACTGGACGCTTGCCTTTGGTACAGAGAGTCTTAGTTTTGTTTGGGATTGCCTGATCCATGCAGTCCTGTAGGTGCTGGTAGAAGGCATTTGTAAGTGATTCAGCGGTTTGAGTAATGTTTACCACTGGCTCAGGGGCCTTAAAGGAGACCACACTAGTTTTTAGAAGTGTGAAATCGGCTTTTGAGAAGTTTTTCACTGTGGTCTTTTTGTTTCAGGTGGGGCGGGATGAGGACCTCCAGCGAGATTAGTTTATGATCTGATCTCACCAGTGAGGGGTATACTTCGGTGTTGAACATTTTGATCCCATGTTCGTGATGATGAGATCAAGTATGTTTTCTCCTCTTGTGGGGATGATGACTAGTTGTTCCATGGCATTTGAGTTTATGAACTCCAGGAATCTTTGGGTTAGAGTGTTCGGGCTTGAGTAGTGTTCCCAGTCTATATTAGGGTAGTTGAAGTCACCTAGTATGATGGTGTTTGGAGATACATTTATCCCTCCAATGTTTTCAGGAAGGCCATGTGAGGTTCCTGAGTTTGAGAGGGTGGCCTGTAACATGCTACAAATTGCAGAGCAGTCTTGCCTATGGTTAATTGCACCTGGATGGTCTCCGATGCATCGTGCGTTGCCACCAACCTTGAGGTGTGGGTGTCCTTTATGAATATGGACACCCCCCTCCTTTCTTGGTGTTGTCCGGATTTTGGGGCCGGAACACATGATATGAGGTGAAACCTGTTAGTGCTGGGGTGCTCTCAGGAGCCTTGAACCAGGTTTCTGTCACAGCACAGACATTGATGTTCTCCATATTGAGAAGGGCCTCGAGTGCGTGCATCTTGAGATTGAGACTTCTGGCATTGAGCAGCATTACCCTTAGTTTTTTCCTTTTGGTGTTCTAGGGTGGTAGGTTTAGAATTTGAGCCTTGCCTAAAAAAGGCACTATGGGGGTGGCAAGAGCCTTTGCCAATATCCGGAAGACCAGGGGTGACAGGTGCAAGCCATCCCTTGCGAAGCAGCGTGGCTTGTCCAGCATGTCATCCCAGGCAGACAGACATTGGATCCCCTTTGAATGACACCAGAATTTAAGCCAATTATTAAAGCTGATCATCTTATCACTGTATTGTGGCATCATTCTAGGTGAAGGTATGATACTGCTCAAGGTCAGGGTCATACCTGCCTGGGCTACATAATCAGAGAGCTCCTCGATGTCCCTTTTCATGTAGTCCAAGGAGGTACGTCTCAGGTCGTTGACACCAGCGTGGACAATGACTGAGTCGTACTTGTACCTGCTGTTGAGAGACCTGAGTGCTTGCGTTATGTGGCGGATTCTAGCGCCCGACAGTCAGCTTACTGTGACCTTCTCTTTACTCAGTCTGGTGAGCGGGACGTCAGTGTGTCTGACTATGGAATCACCAATGACAAGTGTGTCTGGCATTTTGTTTGGCCTTAAGGGCTGTGACTGTTTGACACTCTGACTGTGTGGTCTATGTGTTGCATGTGTTGGGTCGTGAGGTGGTAGTTGTTTGGGTGTCTGCTTTGGTGGCCTCTGCTGTTTTGGTAAATTTTTGATCAGAGCCTCCGAGTATGTCTTTGTGTGAGTATGTGTATGATTTGAAGATGTGATGGTACCATGTGTGACTGGGTATGTATTGTGTGTGGTTACCTTCTCCTCCTGTCTGGTCTTGCCAGTCCTATGTTGAGAGAGCTCAGCCTCCAGTTTGGCCGTATAGTTGCATCTCTCGCATGTATTTGTGTTTTGTGGGAGAAGGAGAGGATTGTCTGTGTACATGAGGCAGTTGTAACATTGCCTCAATATTCCCAGGTTCACCAGTTGAGCTGGAGAGGACACTAGCAACTGATCCCTCGACATACTAGAAGTAGTAGATAAAGAGACTTTCAAAGGACTCGGGGAAGTGGGTTTTAGGCTGGTGGGGTACTATCTATAATAAGAGTGCTTTATCAAGGTGCAAGTACTGTAGGAGTAAGTGCTAGGCTTTACAGATAGAGAATAGTCTACTTGGGAATCAAGTAGAGATGAACTTTTCAGTTATAGGATATGCTGGTTAGATCAGCAGTACAGCTCGAGGAAGGTAGTTTTAAGGGAAAATTGGAAGAGTGGAATTTAGATGGCCCAAATAGTTTAACCTTGTTTAACCGCCGCTGCTCTTGTGTGCAACAGTGAACTCAGCTTAAATCGCTTACGCTGCTTAGCGTGTTTTATAGCAGGGGGGCTGAAGGGAGATAGGAATTGGCCCAAAACGACCAATGGACTACTAGTTTCTGGCTGAAACTTCACCAAATCAGACAAAAGGCCGCTCAGTGCTTCCCACTCCCACTGGTAAGCAAAGAAACTTCCCTCCTTCCTAATAAGGCAATGGATCAGTAACAGGAACTAAAAACAAAGCCCAGGGATCAGCAACTCTGAAACTGGACTACTCTAGTTCAGTAAGGCGGGAAAACAAGAGATTTTTTTTGTTTTATTACAGAGACAAGGAAAAAAACAGACAGTAAATGCTATAAATGCTGTAAATCGGCTAGCGCGCTTTAGTGTGTAGCCTACAGAAACAATTTGCAACAATTAGTAACTTAAAGTGCAATAAACAGTGTAAAATGCAGAAATCACTTAATGTAGCAATAAAACAGAGTGCATAAAGGTGTGTCATTTTATTGTTAATGCTATGGATGTTAATATGGCTATCAGGAGGGAGTTGGAGGGTCTTCTTTGGGTATGGGTATTGAGTGTTAGGTTCTGTGGTACCTTGGTGAACTTATTTGTAGAGGCAGGGTTAGGATGAATGTCACCATCTAATAGGGGGTTTTGTTGAGGTTTTTGTATAATCCTTGTGATTTTATAGTAGTTATTACTTTTTTGCCTTGGAAATAGATGATGTGGGTGGATCTATGAAATTTTGGAAGTTTGTAGGTGGAAGTAGAGGTTCTGTTTATATGGTTTAGGGTGTTAACTTGAGAAACTGATTGTGTTTGCTGGGGAGTGAGGTGAAGTTTACTAAGTGAAGAATGGTCATAGATGGTTAGAGTGTAGGGAATAGATAGTGAAAGTAGGATAATTGTTGTGGGTAGAAGATGTGTGGAAGTAGTTTTTAGCACTTGGGCCATGAGGAGGATGTAGATAAGAGATAGATAAGATTGAAGGAGAGAGTATGCTATAAAGGTCTAGCATAGGAAGTAATGGGAGAGAAGGGTAGAGCAACAGTGTGAAGTTTATGAAAGATTATAGTTCAGGTAAAGAAGGTAGAGTGCGGTAATATAAGGTGTGAAGTAGCTTTAAAATTGTAGGATGAAGTAGTGGTGCGGTATCTAAGGGGAAGGAGTTAGTGGTTGGTTGATTGAGCAAGGGGTGTGGTTTAAGGAGTATAAGTTTAGGTGTAGTGGGGGTGGGTGAGATTTGGGGGTAGTGTAGGGGAGCAGAGACAGCCCGCAGGGTGAACGGAGCAGGTTGTAGCAAGTCAAGATAGTAGAGCAGAGAAAAAGTATCAGTAATAGGAATCAATAAAGAAGGTAAGTGGGTAGGTAATGATTACTATATGGGAACACAGAAATGAGGTTAACAAGGTGAAAAAAGAGAGTTTGAGATATATCAAGGAGTGAATGGATATATAAAAGTAAAGGGAGTAGGGAGTATATATTTGCAAAAGTGGAAAGTATAACCATTATTGCTTGCAAATATACAGCTTTGTCTTACCTCTTTATATTTGTTGGTCAGTCTTCTTTTATCTGACCAGTAATCTGAGACATGCAGTCTGTATGCCATTCTGTATCATAGGCCTTAAAATGTATGAGGATATTACATGGAAACAATATCATGTGCAGTTACCAACAAATGAAGGGGAGAGGTTGGATGTTAATGAATAGAACCTGTGAATTGTGTGCTGCTTATTTACATTTCCAGCCTTACATCTAACACTTTGTAAGTCTTACGTGACACACCAACTGGATGTAGGGAAGCCTGTAGTGCTGTTGTGTTTTCCTTCTCCCAACCAGTAATCATTCACAGTGGCAATCCATTAAAACAAACACTGAGGGAGTGCCTGCACTATGTATACATCTGCAACACCGAGCCAAGTTTTTGGGTATCAGCAATTCTAATCAGTTTACATGTGTTTTGCATATTCACATTGATAACAGCCCTGGATCTACACCATATAAAAAAGCAACTATGTAACTAGGAAAACTGAAAGTGAGGAAGACGTTTTTATGAGGAAAACACAGAATAGAGGATATTACTTTTGAATATGTCTACACAGAGGATTATTGAACTTGAGAAGGTATGCTTGCATTTTGTCAGGTACATACCAGATATGCTGGAAAGTAATTAAGAAAAATCTAAAGCAAAGGCTTTTACGCTTTTATCTGTATGCATTAGTTAGAAGTGTACTGATGCCAAGGGCATGTTTGTCAAGGCATTTCACAAGTATACATGATTGGCAATACCTTAAAATTTAATGTTTTGTCATAATCTGTAGACATGTTTCATGGATAGTTCATTTGATAGCATTTTTAGCATTTCAAAGATTTTTTTTAGCAAAATATGTAATTTGCCTGTTCTTTGCAGGAGGGGGTGCAAATCTGCATTTATGTTATGGCACAAACAAGGGTATGTTGCTATTGTTACTCTCCTTTTTTTTTGCATCCAACCATAGACCCCTCCATGACTCAGGACACCCATTCCTCCTACCTGGATCTACTTGACTTCATCGAGGTACCCCTTAACACCCTGATCCTTGGTGACTTCAACTACACCACCATAGACTGGGTGAACTATTCCTGCACTAATGCACTCGCCTAATGATTCCTTGACTTCATCAATTCTAATGCAGTAGACCAACTTGCCTCATCCACCACAAGGGGACATAACATTCTGGACTTGGTTCTCAACATCATGGGTGACTGCTGTACCACTCCCATAGTATGATCTTCCCTGGTGAGATCAGATCATCAGTCTGTCTCTTTTGAAGTTTCTATCCCACCCACCCCAACTATAATCAAGCTAAAAAACTTCTCAAAAGCTGACTACAACCTCCTAAAGGAGGGTATCAGTAGCTTCACACCACCGCTACCTCAGAAGATGCAAACAACTATGCTGAACAGTATGCCAATGCAATATACAAGCACCTGTGCAACTGCATGGACTCAGCCATACCCTACAGAGCTAAAATCTGCTCCTCAAGGAAACACAAACCTGTCTGGAGGAAATCCTCTATCAACAGGCTTAACAAGAAGAAGAAACTGTTGTCCAAGGGTAAAAGAGAACAAATTGCAAATTGGAAAAACTCCCTTCTTAGTCTCAACAAGCAAATTAGATCACTAGTGAAAACCTCCAAAGCCAATTATGAATTGAAAGTAGCCTCTGAAACAAAGGGAAACCACAAAGTCTTCTTCAGTTGCGTAAGGAACCTCTGTGGCCAAAGCTAAGGTTTATTCTGAATTATTACATAACAGTATCTCTTACACTGATCCTGTTGATTTAGCCAACCTGCTAGAAGATAGGCTCAGCACAAACGTCAACCCACTGTCCACCCCAAAGGTCCTTTTGACATCCCTGATACTTCTTCCACACTTCACATCTTTGTAGATCAAGGTTAAAGAACACAGCTTTCATGGGACCTGATAGTATCCCAGGCTGTATTCTGCATCATCTCCAGCAAGAACTAGCTTTGCCATTGAACACCCTATTCAAGCACAGCCTAAGTTATTATGGATCTCATAAAAAAGGACCTAGACAATCTCCAAGCACTTGACCCCACCCAGTTCAGATTCAGCAAGGGCAGATCTTGCCCTTGAAACTGATTGACTTCTTTGAGACTGTCAACAAGGCCCTGGATGAGGGAAAGTCAGTACATACAGCTTAACTTGACTTAGCCAATGCCTTTGAGACAATCCCCCACTTGGGCATCATCAAAAAGCTAACACAACTTGGTGTAAATCTCTATCTCATCAGGTGGGTGGCCAACTGGCTCACTGACAGGGCCCTCAAGATCAAAATAGCTACCACCACCTCTGATAGCAGACCTGTCACTAGTGGAGTTCCCCAGGGATCTGTCCTGTGATTCCTACTGTTTGGCATCTACTTCTCAGAGGTCCAGGCAAAGACAAAAGGCCTGTGTCTGACCAAGTTTGCAGATGAATATAAGTTGGGTGCTGTCATTGACTCCCAAAATGATGTTAACATACTGAAAGAGGATTTCACAGCAACTAATGACTGGTGACAAAATCATGGCCTCAAGTTAAACGCAAAGAAAATGGATTATCATACCATTCAGCAACAACATGGCCCCTACTGATTACCACATCAACGGCAACCCCCTAAACACACAACCTGTAGTGAGAGACTTGGCTACTCAAATTGAAAAACAATCTCACATTTGACCATCATGTAGCAGCAGTGGTCAGAAAATCCTTTTACTTGGTTCATCTCATAAGTAAAGGGATTGCATTCAGAAAAAAGGAGGTTATTACCTTTCTATACTCCTCCCTCATTAAACCAATGACTGAGTTTAATGCTCATTTTGGTATGTACCTCTCCAAACATCTGAACCAACTGAAAAGGCTGAAAAATACCGCATAAAGCGAATACATGATCTCCAAGACTTGTCAAATGCAGTTAGGCTCAAATCACTATCACTCTACTCGGTATTGTACAGATTTCTCAGAGGTGATCTGTGTCTCACCTACAAGGCAATCTTGGACCCTGCCCTACTAGAGATGCTTCATATCCATATGTCTAACACCTCACACATTACCTACTCAAAAGGCCTGAATCTAATATACAATATCAACAAAACCTGCTGGAGAGACAGGATTGTCTCTCAGAGGCTGCCCAGTCTCTGGAATAGACTTCCCATACATGTTATACAGAGTACTTCACTGACCCTCTTGAAGCACAACTTTGATGAGTGGATGGAAAACCACAAATTTGTCCTAGGGGATCCACCTGTGTCCCTCACTGACAGGGGCAACAGGTGTTAACTGAGGTTTCTTTTTGGGGATCAACTCTTGGCTAAGCTTATAAAGGCCCCAGGACCATTAGCATAGTAATCTCCCATGATCCTATGTCCAAGGAAGAGCTTCCAGCTAGGCTTTTAGATCTCAGTTGTTGACACTGTTGTATAGTATACCAATTTAAAACAATATATTACTTCTGTGTCAGAAAAATTTATTTTGGGGGGGGGGGGAATTGAAGATTGCTACAGTTAGCAACACATTCTGATTTATTAGGTACAGTTGGCATTATCATCCAAGTTCTTGTTGAAAGTATAGTAAATGGACATATAAAGGGGCAAAAGTATTACCCCCATATTACTGTTAATTGTGATGATGTTGTCCTTACCTTTTACTTACCTTTTCCAGGACCATCTGTCTTGCAACCAAACATTTTTATGTCAATATTGATGAGCAATTCAAAGAGATATTTTAGTGTGTGATGTTGATGTTAGGACTGTTGTGTGTATTGCTTAATGTCTAATAGTGGCAACACTGTTATTTTGTTAGCATATATTGGAATATAGTAGTTTAGGTATTTGTTCCTGTGTTTGTTGCTTACAGTGGAAATGTGAGACTTCTACTACCTGATGTTAGTGTATCAGCAGACTCTGATGATGATGGTGGCCAAACAGAGGCACATTTGTAGGGTGGAGAGGGTGAGTTTGACACTGAGGTTGACATATAGCCATTTCCTGAAATTCCATTGGACATGGCCTGTAGGCCTACACCTACTAATTCCAGTAAGCCTTCAAATATTGAACAGGTGGAGGGCAAGGCAATTGATCAGGGAAGTGTGGTTACTGCATCTTTAGTGCCTGTTGATGCTGGCTTTAACCAAAGTGTGGGCAAGGTGCCACACAGGACAGTTATTATGGGTGTTTGGAGAAGGACTGCTATTCATTCTGCACCTCATCTGGCTGTCACTTTCCATGCCACTCACCATATGTTTAGGGCCATCATGAAGGCACAGGCACATTCCCAGAGGTGCTCCAGAGATAGGTTTAGGATTGTATGTGACAGGCTGCCATGCATGACTGCCTCCACCATGTTGCTGATGCAATGGATCAGATGGATGACACGTTGGAACGAGGGGTGTCTGTGATGGAATAAGCAGCATCTGTGAAGGAACATTTGCTGGGAGGGGAACAGCATCCCCTTGGACGTAGGTCATTCACATTATCTGCTGTTAGCCAATGTGGCCATGCCCATTTACATTCCCATAGTGGCAGTACTTCCATTGATGTCAGTGGGTGAGCTGTCCACACCCAGTCAGGGCAGGCCATGTGGTCATAGTCCTGGGTGCCCTCATGAAGGGAGTTCATCCAGCAGACACCAGTCATGTTCACTTAGGAGCAGTGCATCTGACCATGGGTATGGACATGCCAGTGCAACTCTTGGCAGAGCCAGTTCTCATGGTCAGGGATGATAATAGTGAACTTCCACCTCTACCATGTATGACTCACTCCTGTCCAACATACCAAGACACAGAGCTAGCACAGCACTTGGCTGTGTTCATTCAGACACTCACACACCAATTTCACTTGGAGGACCCCCCCCACACACACACACAAAATAGTTGCATGGTTTAGCCATGCAGCGTAAAACACATTTTATCTCACTGGCCATTTGCTGGTTTATCCAAATGTACGCCTGCTTCTCTTTATTACTCACACACACTCACTGACCTTTTGTGTCAGCCTAGGCTTCCTGCCCCCATACACAACACCCTATGCAAGTGAAGATAACTGTGCCATATCCCTGTTTTGTATATTTTGGATTCAGGGATATCTGATGCTCAGGGTGCATAGCTGACTCAGTGTTTAGTATATCTGCATGCGTGATGTTGAACTGGTAACTGTACCTTTGAATTATATTGGTCTTAGAAAGTTAGATAGTTGACAGCATCAACATTTCCTAACTTTGTGAATGATTTTGTGAGGGTTGTGAAGTCTGAAACTGCAACATTTTTCCAGTACAAATGTATGATGTTAAACTGTGAGCATGCAGTGACCATCACTACTTTTGAGAGGTATGACTATGTAAATCTTTGATGCCTGAGGCCTACTACTTAATAATGGACACATATAAGTCAAATAAGTCTCTGCTGTCATGTGATAAGGTCATTTCTGTACAAATCTCCCACATTTTACTGGCTTATTACACTACCAAGTAACAGAATGTAAGGATATGCCACTCATTCATGTTATTGCACAATATACTTCAGGGTCAATACTTACCTTTTAATTGCAGCAGTTGAAACAGTTTTAGTTCAGGGCTGACTATGTCTGATGCAAGCAGTACACAGCCAATATGTGGGGAGGTAAAGGTTGTGAGAGTTGCCTGGCATTAATTTTACTATATTTAAGTGTATAGGAAGAAGCTATTTGGTCCTTAGGTGGTGAGTAAGCGTGATATGCATTGTTGCTTAGCCAATGCAAGCAGCAAATTGAGCATGCTTACGTCTACCTACACCCACAGCAGCTGCTGGTTCCCCCTCTGACTCCTTATCTGCATGTGGCTGTGGTGACCTTGGCATTGGTGGTTGGATATGTGCTCCTTCCCCTTGCTGATTTTTATGAAGCTGTTTTCTCAGGGATGATGTAGTGTAGCATGGCAAATACTGTGAATATTTCAGTACATGTCTGTGGATTGTACTGCAGGGCTACCACAGAGGTATCTAGGCACTGGAACTATGACTTCAGCAGCCCAAATACATGCTCTATGACATTTCTGGTTTGAGCGTGTGCCTCATTATGTCATTCTTCAGCAGGTGTGTGTGCATTTCTGATGGGTGACATCAGCCACAGTTCCAGTGTATAACCTGCATCCCTCAGTAAATTACCTTGTGGGATATCCTCCCTAGCGAACATCTGATACAGTTAGGAGGTGTGCCAGATATGTTAGTCATGGTAACTGCCAGGGTTGCCAGCACACACGTTCAAGATGATTCCCTTGACATTACACATGACTTGGCAGAATAGAGTGGAAGCCCTTTCTGATAATGTAGAGCCATCCCTCTTCCCCGGGTGGTGCCTTAATTTCTATATGTGTGCAATTGATAGTACCCAGTACTTCAGGATAGTGTACTAGAGGGTAGAACTCATGTATATTTCAGGCCCTATCCTCAGGGGTGCAGGAAAAATATATATGGTCACTGGCATGTGGGAGCATACTATTCAGGAATTGATGGAGGATCCTGGATGCTGATGCTTATGAGAACCCCAGCATGTCCCCCATTGGTCTCTGAAAGGTACGTGTAGGTAAAATTCTAAGTGCTACACATACCTTTGTCTCCACTGGGATGGGTTCTCCTCATTTTGCCCTGTCTCTGAGTTGAGGATGACAGAGGTTGCAGAGTTCCTGTAGTGTATCTCTATACACCTGGTAGCAATCTACAATTTCCACATCATGTAGGTCGTGATAAGTTAACCGGGGTCTGAAAACTCTTCTTCTTGACCTTGGTCTATTAGCAGCAGCAGCATAGACTTCAGCCTGTTGCATATACACATGAATTAAAGCAACAGCAGCCCCTAACATTGTTTCTGTGTAGAATCCTTTCTGTATTTCAGTATGTTTTAGAATTCACAGGGAAAACCAGCACTGAGTCTACATTATGCTTTTTAGCTTGTTGAATATTTCCTCCATCTTGAATTAGTTGATTAGCATACAATCCAGCTGTTTCTGCTATAATTAGCATACCACTGTGTTTACCTTGTTTGCATGGCTCTACACACTGTGTAGAGCTGCTTACTGAATCTAAAACAGTGTGCTACATGTGCATGCCATACCGTGACAAACACGCTGTGTAAATGGACCATGTAGGCTTTCTTGAATCTAGCTGTATATCTTTATCACAAATTGTGCCAGTCTTTTACATTGGTTCCTTTACCACAAGTGATATTTACTTCTTTGCTGTGACATTTGAACATGAAGTTTTTGTAGATCAGTGTGTATATTGAACCTAGTCAGCCACTGTGGCTAGACAGCACATGCATATAAGTTACTGAGCAAGTGCAAGATCACTGCCATTTTGTGTAGTCAGTCAGTGTGAGTGTAACCTTTTTGGAGATCCACATGTGTGTGTTAGAAGTAACAAGACAGCCAGTAAGCATATGAAGTATGAAGTACATGTACAAGTTACAGCTCCTGATGTGTGCATATATAATAAAAGACCTGAGTGCATACCCAGCCTCAGTGTCTCATTTGAATACATGAGACATGGGACATGGTGTCAAAATGGGATTTGAAGTTGAAGCAGCTCGCAAACTATGAGGCACGTAGGTTGAAGTGGAGCAATATCCAGGAATGAACTCACTAACAGGTCAGTGGTTATTTGAAGTTACTTAAATTCGTTTCAAATGATTTTTAGTCACTGAACATGTGGCATAGCATTCAAAGGGTTCAAAATAATTTCCAATGTCTGAGAGAGCGGCATAATAATTAGTGTTGGAAATAATCTCTGAAGTGTTTAAAATGTTCAAAATGCCTAAAATGGCCAAATTGTTTCACAATGTCTAACTTTTTCATAGTAACTATGACTTTTTGAAGTGTCCAAAGTGTCCGGAGTGTTTGAGTATTTGCAGTTTTAAAACAAAGCATTTTTGCAGAATTTGTTGTGTACTTGAGCAATATTACAAGAACCAAGTCTATATTTATGTTTAAAAGAACTTTGTTGCTATGGCAGAGGGATTTTGGAGACCTGAACCCCTAGTCTTTGATAATAATATTGCTGAGAACTGGTGAGTGTTTGAGCAAAAATATGATATTTTCAAACAGGCTGTATTTTCTGATAAACACACAAGTACAAGAGCATTTATGCTTTTCAGTTTAGCTGGCTCAGAGGCCATTGAGTGAGAATGTTAATTTGTACTTGCTGTGTATGCAGGGGAGGGGGAGAACTGCCATATTGTGATACAGGCTGAAACACGGGAAGACCCTGAGTGCTTAAAACATACATTTAAAGAAATGTGTAACCCTCAAATGGACATTACAATAGAAATGCCCAAATATTACACAAGAAATTAAAAGCCTGGTGAAACTATTGCAGCATATATTACGGACTTAAGAAATAAAGCAAAAACATGTAGATTTGGTACTCTATGAGATGAGCTGATAAAAGACTGTATGTGGTGCTGATAATGATGCAGTGAGAAAGATTTTGCTTTGAGAAAGTGAATTAACATTGAGCAAAGCCATTGAGAATTGTCAAATACTTGAGATTACAGCATACAAATATGCTTATAAATATGAAGGTGTGTTTACAGTATCTGCTAGTGTGAATGTTGATAGTGTGCAGCAGAAAGTTAAGATGAAAAATAAATATAAACCGAGAGGCAGTGCCACACCCATCCTCATTGACAAATGTCACAATTGTGGAGGCAGTCATGAATCTAAAAAAAAAAGTGTTTTGCTTTTGGTCAGCTATGTCACAAATGTAAAAAGTGGAATCATTTCAAAAGGCCTTGGCTGTCTAAAGTGTTGCAGACTTATGTTAAAACAGAGTATCCAAAGAAGCAAGTAGATCAGATAGAGACTGTAGCAAACTCTGAGAGCTGTGAGCAAATTTTCTATGATGATGGTGTCTCTATTACTGATGAAACAGTTAATACAGTAGACTATCAGTTCTCAGCAAAGAGTAAAATATTTTGTACTGTACAAATTAATGGGAAACCTGTACAGCTTAAAGTAGACACTGGATCTAAGTGCAATGATATATCAGCACAATGTCTGCTAAAGTATAAGCTAGTGAGTAACTTGATTCAGCAAAGTAAACAAAACTAGTTGCTTATGGTGGTGAGGAGATTCAAATTGATGGCACTGTAGTTCTTTCATGCCATTTTGCTGGAAACAACTATAACTTGCAGTTTTACATAGTCAAAAGAAACATGTAGTCACTGTTAGGCCTCAAAGACAGTCTGATAATGGGACTGATTTAATTTAATAAAGAGGTTCATCATATAAGTATGAATAACAATTGTTTTACACAGAGTACTTTTAGTGAATATGCTGATATTTTCAAAGATGAGCTTGCTAAACTTCCAGTCACATATTCCATGAAGTTAAACCATGAAGTAAGTCCAGTTGTTAGACCAGCATGGTAGATTCCAGTAGCAATGCAGAGTAAAGTAAAAGCAGAACTAGACAAAATGGTGAATTTAGGTGTCCTTACTCCAATAGAAGAACAGACTGAATGGGTATCCTCCATGGTCATAGCTCTTAAGAAAAGCTCAGATGATATTCGAATATGTATTGATCCAAGAGACTTAAAGCACTAAAGTGTTCTCATCATCTGATGTATACAGTAGAAGAGGTAGCTGCTCTCATGCCAAATTCCACTGTTTTTTTCAGTCTTAGATGCAATCAACTGTTTTTGGCAAATTTTGCTGGATCACAAAACTTCATTGTTAACTCTATTCAGTACACCATTTAGTAGATACAGAATTTTGAGAATGCCATTTGGAATCAATTCTGCCAGTGAAGTATTTCAATGTGCCATGGAGCAAATATTTGCTGGCTATCCATGTGCTATTATAGTAGACAACATTATTGTTGGAGGTAATGGTGAAGACAAACACAACAGAAATCTTAGGAAAGCTCTAGACCATGCACATGAAGTAAATCTTAAACTGAATCCTCAGAAATGTAAATTCGAACTGAAAGAAGTTACTTATATGGGACATTTGTTTACCATTTCTGGCTTACAGCCAGATCCATCTAAGCAAACAGCAATTGTTGAAATCTCATTTCCAGAGAATGTCACATCTTTATAATGTTTTCTAGGTATGGTCAGCTATTTAGGAAAGTTCATCCCAGACATGAGTGAGCTTTCTGCATTATTGTGTGAGTTGACATACAAAAATATAAACTGGTCTTGGTTGGAATAACACCAAAGAGCATTTGATAATCTGAAGAAGAAAATTACCAGTCCACCCATATTGAGATATTATAATGTTCACAAATATGTAACTCTTTCTTGTGATTTTTCTAGGTATGGACTTGGTGCAGCATGCCTTCAAGAAGGCATACCAGTAGCCTATGCATCAAGAACTTTAACTCAGAGGTGCATTATGCACAAATAGAAAAAGAACTTTGGGCAGTAGTGTTCACATGTTCGAAGTTCAATGATTATATTTATGACAGACCTATCCAAATAGACACTGATCACCAACCTCTAATGACAATTTTGAAAAAGCCTATGTATACAGCCTCAGCTCAATTGCAATGCATGGTGTTAAAATTGCAAAACTACAATTTCAATATTGTTTACAAAAAGGGAAAACACTTCTACCTTGCTGATGCTTTGTCACTCACACCCAAACAAATGACAAGAGTAGCAGAAAAATGAAAAAGCCGACTTTGAAGTCATGGAAGTCAGACATTTTTCATCATCATGGCTTGATGAACTCAGAAATGCACAGCTTCAGACCCAATTATCCAGAAGCTGAAAAATGTTATCAGTCAAGGATGGCCAACACAACAAATCAGTTTACCACCTGACATTCAGCAATATATTTCTTGCTGAGATGAGCTCATCGTGATGGAAGATGGAGTAGTCATGAAAGGTCCAAAAGTAGTAATTTCTAAAGCATTACAACAGGAATATATCAACACTTTGCATCATGGTCACCCAGCTACTAATTCAACTAAAAGAAGGGCAAGAGGCATTGCATTTTGGCCTTCTATGTCCAAAGATATAAAGAAGGAAACTTTAGCAAGTTCAGTTTGCAACAGCACCAAACCACATCAACAAAATAAACCACTTTAGCTACACCTTGTGTGCTTTGGCTTATCCCGGTTAGGGGTCGACACAGCGGAACTCTGGTCCACTAATGTTTGGTAGTGGATTTTTACGTGCCGAGTTACCAGCCCTGATGCACAACCTTCAATGAAGGCATGCTCATTCACACATGCCTCCACACAGAAGACGCTCTAGCTGAGAATCGAATGAGACAACGTCTTGCTGTGAGGCAACAACGCTACTGCAGCACCACTACTACACCAAATCCCTGAATTACCATGATCGACCATTGCTGCAGATATTTTCTATGGAATGGTTAACATTACATGGTGCTGGTAGACTATTACTCAAATTGGTTTGAAATTAACCTACTTCCTAACTTGATGTCCAGCAGAGTCATTACAAAATTGAAGAGACATTATTCTGTCCATGGTAGTCTGCACAAAGTCATATCTGACAATGGTGCACAGTTTACTAGTCAGTAATTCAAGCAGTTTGCTAAGTCTTGGCACTGTGTTCATGTTACCAGTAGTCCTGAGTAATCACAAGCCAATGGTTTAGCTGAATGTGCAGCTCAGAGTGCAAAGCACTTGTTGGAGAAATCCAAAAGAGATGGTACTGATGTTTTCCATAACATAGTCAATCTCAAAAACATTCCTCGAGACAACTTTCTTGGTTCACCTGCTCAAAGACTGATGTCTAGACAGACATGAACAACTCTTCCAATCAGCAAACAATTGTTAGTACCAAACACAAAGAACAATAGAATGGCCAATGCTCAACTTTCGAGAAAATGTAAGTCACAAAAGTTATGCCTGGTTATTTGATAAAACCATTAAATCCCTTCGACCATTGCTACAACAAGTTGTGAGAATGCAAACATCCAAAGGTCATGATCATGTAGGAAGCATGAAGAACATTTGTGAGAAACCAAGATCTTATATCATACAATCTGAAGGGATGGATTATAGAAGGAATCGTAGACTAGACATTTGTTACCCGTGTTCGAACCAGTACCACAGCAGATTGCCTGTGCCAGCGACTCTAATTTCCACAGTGACTCATCAACTGTTCAAATTCAAAAGGACAGTATGCTTTCTTCAAACAACTTTGATATAAACCTTGATGTTCCAGTACTGAATGAATCCCCAGAGACCTTCCTTGTTGCAAAACCCAGTCAGAATTTCTATGTAACTAGATTAGGTAAAATTTGCAAACCCAGTCCTAAATACACAGTGACTTGGACTTGAAATCAGTTATATTTTGTTGAAACGTTGAAATAATGTCTGGCTCTTAAATATGCCTTTGTTCTTGCCAAACAAAATTAAAGAGGGAGGATGTAGATCAGTGTGTATACTGAACCTTGTCAGCCACTGTAGCTAGTTAGCAAGTGCATATATGTTGCTAAGCATGTGTGAGATCAGTGCCATTTTGTGTAGTCAGTCAATGTGAGTGTAAGCTTGAATGGAGATGCACGTGTGTGTGTGTGTGTGTGTGTGTGTGTGTGTGTGTGTGTGTGTGTGTGTGTGTGTGTGTGTGTGTGTGTGTGTGTGTGTGTGTGTGTGTGTGTGTGCGTGTGTGTGTGTGTTAGAAGTAACAGGTCAGTCAGTATATGAAGTACAAAGTATATGTACAAGTTACACCTCCTAATATGAGTATGCTTAATAAATGACTTGAACGCATACCAGCCTCAGTCTCATTTGAATAGATGAAACATGTGATGGCTTCCCTGCATATTATCTTTATCTGAGATACATTGTGTTCTGTGGCTTTTTGTCCAGTGAAAGTACTACTCTGGGTGCTTCATGGTTTACATTTAATTTGTGGATACCATTCATCATTATTAGCTCCCTGGCTTGCCAATTGTCTTTGATTTTGCAACACGTCCTTGGATTTCCAAATATTTATTTCTGTTCTTCATAAGATTTGTGGTTTTCCAACAAATCATAATGGACAGCAATCATTAAATAGTTACAGACATTTGAGTTTCACATTTTGTATCATTTAAAAAGACATTTTAATATAAAACTTTTATTCTAATAGCTTTCTAAGTACATAACAGAAGTGTTTAGAACTCGTTCCTGATTCTTGAGCTAAGCAGTTGAACGTAATGAATATCTGGCTGCCTGCCAGAAATTATTAACAAAACATATCTCACAGTATTGCTGCTGCTATTTTGCTAATGCAATCATTCTTTTAGAGGTCACAGTCTCTCTGTTCCTTGCAAGTGCCATCCTATGATTCATAGGATGGAATGGCAACAGAAAGCCCTCAAAATCATTACTTAAAAATAAATAAGCAAATAGGCAGTAGATAGATGGATTGATAGACAGACAGATAAGTGACAATGGTGAATACTTTTCAACTGTCCAGATTTTTCACAGAATGTCTGGATTTTTGCCTTATGTTTCTGGTGTGTTCCTCATAAACTTTGTATTTTTCTGGAAAATCACTGAAGAATTGAAATCAATAAATACTGACATAAATCTGAGTTTCAGACCTCATGTCTTTCAGAGAATGTACACTTATAAATTCTGTTATTCTATCAACTTCCTAATTTTATAAGACCAATATTTAGAATCTATCCCTATTTTTGGTCCTTTAACCCCCACCCCATTATTTCAGACTTTGTCCAGATTTCTTGAGCTATGACATTGTAAGGTATGTGGTGGTCTCTTTTGTTGTATTTTTTTTTTTTTTTTGCAGTTTTACTGAATGGTTTGTCTGTGTGGCCTTTCTATCTTTTGGTTTGCATTTCTGGCAATGCAAATATTGAGAAAATGATGTAAAACCTGCTACTCAGGAAGAAGAAAAGTGGAGTTTTGCGTGAGTAGTATTTATCTCTGTATATCTCTGTATATCTTAATGAAATGAAAGGACAGAAAACAAATCTTGCCATCTTTGCCATGAGTAGGAATCAATACTTTTCACTAAGCCTTACACAATGATAATCCTGGCCTCCTCCCCATTAAAACATGGTTTTGTAGACAAGATCCCAAAATGGTTATTTCTGGAATCCCACAGTACAGTAAACTTGTGAATTGTTGTTTGTTTTGCTTTTGGAGCTTTACTCTCCGGGCCTCCACTGAAAATGTATCTGTATCCAGTCAGACTCTCACAGTCAACAAATATAAAATAAAATAAATAAATAAAATAAATCTTTATGGTTATTACGTTTTAAAGAACTGTGGTGGTGGTGCTGCGGTAGCATTGCCGCCTCACAGTAAGACGTTGTCCTGTTTGATTCTCAGCTAGAGCATCTTCTGTGTGGAGACATGCATGAATGGGCATACCTTCATTGAAGGTTGTGTGTCAGGGCCAGCAACTCGGCATGTAAAAATCTACTGCCAATCATTAGCGGATTGGAGTTCCGCTGTGGCGAGCCCTAACCGGGAAAAGCCGAAAGACCCAACAATGCCAAAATGTTTGGATGTACTGAAAATATTGGCATTGTGGTAAAAGTGTGTGTGTGTGTGTGTGTGTGTGTGTGTGTGTGTGTGTGTGTGTGTGTGTGTGTGTGTGTGTGTGTGTGCAAAAGTGTTTCTGAATTAGGGTTAGAGTAAGTGTTTATGAAGGGAATAGATTTAGGGTTGTGCATATGTACTGGAGTAAAGTATGTCTGAACATCTCCCTCCACCACCTTACTAATATTTGTTTACCCTATACCTGTCCCTAACCCCAGACCTTCACCTTACCTTATGAAAAATCCTTTCCAGAATGCTAACATTATTCAAAAATGTCAAGCAGCTGACAAACACAAACATTTTGGTGAAAACAGTGGTTTTCCTCAAATAAACATATAAATCGTCTAACTTTGCCAAATGGCAGCCAGCAGGTAGTGACAGGTAGAAAAAAATCAAATAGCAAATCAACAAATCATACTACAGGAAAGCAGTTTAGTTCATTAGACATTAAGTAAGTGTAGCACTTACTTAAGGTGCATCCACAAATTTCAGTGCTGGCAGTCAAGTGCATCTTATTAAAATATCTTTAGTATAACTGAACATAATTGGCAATTCAAAGATTTTTGCCAGGACTTCCACTGGTGAAAACAGAAAGTCTTTTATCAGTACTTTTTGCTTAAATAATCCAAAGTCTCCATAGTAGAACTTCCTTTAACTAATAGTTGTCTAGTTAAAGGAAAACTAAACATTCTACAGTAACTCAACTCGTATGCTGGTTTCCTCCCTACAATATGATTCCAGTATTGTACAGGTACCAGGAAAATGCTTGTAGTTTATAAAAAAATGTGTTCTTGCCTTCGAATCAAAGAAAGGAAAGGACCACCCACTTTTTAAAGCTTAACCTCACAGAATTTGCAGAAGAATTTGTCTATACCTGCATGACATACCACAGACACTGAGAAATTTGTAGTCACATACTGCTGACAATCTGATATGGACAGAGCATGTGCTATAGACAAGATACAGATGTAAGAAACTTATCCATTGTCTTCATTGCAGAGAAGAAGAGAACTTAAATTGATTCACAGCTGCTTTCAATTAGCCATGCCTTTCACAGCAAAACAGAACTATTAGATCAGTCAATCGTTTAAAAGCAGTTGTTACCTCGTTTGACAAATTTACATAAGCAGCGTCACAGTATTGAAATACTAAGCTTTAAACTTTAAATGTTTGTTTATATTACTTTACATTTTGAGATGATTTAAGTGCAGTATTAAAGATATCTGTAGCATTTAGAGAAAAGTCAGAAATATTTTATTGTAATTCTTGTAAAATATCAATGCATTTACCAAAGTGTGTGTGTGTGTGTGTGTGTGTGTGTGTGTGTGTGTGTGTGTGTGTGTGTGTGTGTGTGTGTGTGTGTGTGTGTGTGTGTGTGTGTGGGTGGAGGAGGAGACTGTCAATTCATCTTGGACTGCAAAAAGATAATTTGAACAAAGACATGCAATTTAGTTTTTTTTTTCAGCTTTATAATTCCTTACTATATTGTAAAACAAACCTTGAGGCTTAGAGAAATGAAGACCGTTCATATAAATGAAAGAAGCAGTCCTGTTACATAGGGTATATAAGATGACAATGACTGACACTAACCCCATTATATGTCAGTGACATGGGAATAGACCACTACTTTCAAGTGAACTTAAAATGGATTATGGGAAAGATAAAGGCTTGAAAAAAAAATCAAGATCACATTGATATGTCAAGCCCCACTGGCAGCCATTTTGCAGAAAACATATTCAAATTTTGTAACAAGCAGTCAGAGTGATTTTCAGGTGTTAAAATAGCTCAGAAAGTAAAGATAGATTGAAAAAATTGATTTTCTTTTAGCTCTGAGGTGAAGTTTTCCTTTAAACAACTCTGCAAGTCAGTTACTAGGATTTTCACTGGCAGTACCAAACTCCATCCAGGGCTTCTGCACCAGACTGAACAGCCTAACCTTGGTGTATGTCCTTTCACAAAATACTACAGACTCTTCTATTTTCTCATGCTAATAGCATCTACTATACTGCAGTTCCACTTTTCTTTAAAAGGTGCAGGGATACAGCTATAATGAATTACATAGTTGCAAGCAGCTCACTTTAAAGGGATCAGTTAGAATTCTTAGCTTTTTTGCATTCAGCCATACTTAAACAGTCCTACTTCTCCTTCTACCAGATATTGTCTTTAACGCTCATATTGCTGGCTTTCTTCCTGTCCCTATATACATATTCAAGAATAAATACTGCAATAACTTTCAAGTTTGCTATAGCACAATTCATTTATTCTTTGCTTATGAAGGCCACATTTCCAGAGAAAGCATGTGAAGATGAGCTAAAGGGCATTCCATTCAAAGAGCAGGACAGAGAGAGTGCAAAATAAAGAACAAGGGATAGGTTGGTGATGCAAAGTATCTTACAACAGAATTGTGTGCGTTTCCATTTGAATTATGAGCATCCAGGAACCCAAAACAGAATTATGATCATCAGATGCTTTAGAGAACTTCAGAAGTTATTTCTACATTTGATAATTTCTTGGCTTTTTCTCACATTGAAGCATTAAGGAACAGCAGAACATAAATGAGTTAACTAAAATTCATAAGAGCTGGGCATCTTATTTCATGATTCTTTAGTTTGGGAATGTGCATATATGGTCAAAATAGGTACGAACAATTAAAAAAAAAAACCTTGTTGTACACAGTTAGGCAAAGCTACTCCACCATGGCTTGCAGCCTTACAACTCAGTCTTCCCTGAGAAGACATGAATAAAGTTTTGACAATAGCAGCTTGCAAAGAAAAAGAGAACACAATATAAATGATCACATATACATGCAATACGAATATATCCATAATGGTGGCTTCAGTGAAGATTGCTAAAGAACATTATGCAACAATATAGGTAAAAATCTAATTAAAAATAGTCTCTGAAACAAATAACGATAGAATCTTACTTTGGCATGATGTGGGTCCACACTTCTCAGAACCAGAAATCTTGTCTCCATTCTTGTCAACGCACCAGCAGTATGCATTGTTGTCATAGCACTGCATTGGACGATAATCACCTTTCTCATCGCACTGTAGTATGAAAGCTCCAGGCACTGGTTTAATAGCCGATGCTTCCTTCTGACATTTTGTTTTCAGTACTTTAAAACATATTAAATAAATGAAGGTAAAAAAATGATATAATTTTTTTCAATAATAAACCAAATTAAACAATAATAAAAGATATTTGTATATCTTATAACTAATAATCATGTATGTTTCATTAAAAATTATACAAATCCCCTACAAGATATAATGTTAGCTTGAATTATGCTTTATGTGCTTCAATCACATCAAACGCTATTTGAATGCACTGTACAAACCTTGCAGTTTTATTTTTCATCATGTGGTATGTGAATATATTCAAGAAAAAAGTGCACAGTAGTAGAAACTCTTAATTTATTAATCCAGATAAAAGCTTTCGGTATATACCCTTCCTCAATTATCATTGTCAGGCTTTAAAATACATTCCATTATATACCTTCTATTGCATAATAGTACATGACACAGCCAACCAATATAATAATATATACAATTATCCAAATGTATCATAAAATATTTAGTAAAACATAGAATACATAGATTTATGAATTTATACTATCTATGTATGTAGGCAGCTTTGAAGCAGATATTCTTACATCATTTATATTGCCCTTGTCTTTCCACTAGATCAGGTTTTATATTTACCATATTATTTAAACCAGGGAATTTATCAGCATCTAATCTAGTTTCCACCTACATTCAGTAATGTCCAGTCTGTTGTTTATATCCCCTCCTTTTATATTCCTTTGAACAATTTCTAAAACTTTAAATTTAAAAACATCTGCATCATCATATTCATTAACAAGTCTAGCTAAAGCATTTGTTATTACATTTCTTTTTATATCAGACTTGGGCTCTATTATTCGATCTTTTAATCATCTCGAGCATTTTCCTACATAGAAACACGTACATCTTATACATGTACCTCCAACAACTAAATATAAATTTGATATAAGGTATCAAGCAACATGTAACACATCATTAGTTCTTTATTTAGGTACATGTATAAGATGTACGTGTTTCTATGTAGGAAAATGCTTGAGATGATTAAAAGATCGAATAATAGAGTACAAGTCTGATATAAGAAGAAATGTAATAAATGCTTTAGCTAGACATGTTAATGAATATGATGATACAGATGTTTTTAAATTTAAAGTTTTAGAAATTATTCAAAGGAATATAAGAGGAGGGGATATAAACAACAAACTGGATATTGCTGAATATAGATGGAAACTAGATTAAATGCTGATAAATTCCCTGGTTTAAATAATATGGTAACTATAAAACCTCATCTAGTGGAAAGACAAGGGCAATATAAATGATGTAAGAATATCTGCTTCAAAACTGTCTACATACATAGTATAAATTCATAAATCTAAGTATTCTATGTTTTACTAAATATTTTATGTTACAGATTGGATAATTGTATGTATTATTCTATTGGTTGGCTGTGCCATGTGCTATTATTAAGGTATATAATGGAATGCATTTTAAAGCTTGACAATGATAACTGAGGAAGGATGTATCCCAAAAGTTTTTATCTGGTTTAATAAATTAAATGTTTCTACTACTGTCAACTTTTTTCTTGAATGTAGTAACAGTATTCTTAGTGGCTTGCTGCAGCTAATTCATTGACAATTTGTATGTGAATATATTGCCATTTCACTGTACATATATATATATATATATATATATATATATATATATATATATATATATATATATATACACACACACACATACATATATATATATATATATATATATATATATATATATATATATATATATACAATATAATAAGACTTGGCCAAATCTCTAGGAAAGGAGGTGGAGTAGCCATCATGTAAAAATCTACTCCTCTAGAAGTATCCACAATTAGTACCCCACAGGCCTTTATAACTAGCAACTCAGAAACATTCATCACAAAAGTCCAACTTAACAAACACACATCTATAAATGTAGCCTGTGTCTATATTCCCCAGGTGACAACACAGACACCTTAGAAGGGATCCTCCAATGGCTATCCACTAACTGCACCCAAGAAACTATTATTCTCGGGGACTTTAATATCAACTGGAAAACCAGCTCATCAAACTTCCCCCTCCACCCATATAAAATTACATGGCTTCTCACAGATCATATCTTCCCCTACCAGAATCAATAAGTCTAACAATAAGGAAAGTGTTCTAGATTGGATATTAATAAACAACCAACCCCAGTTATATAAATCAGGCACCCTACCTGAGGACATGACCACTTCCCAACCTATATAATCAGAAAAAACAATGACATCCCTCAACAAACTACCTTTAATACCATTAGGAATACTAAGAACTTTAATCTGACTAATTTCCAGGCCGAGCTTAACTCATGTGACTGGTCCAATCTAAAACTACTTCTACTTCTACTTGATGAAGCAGTCTAATACTTTAATTCTGAATTCCTTGCTATCTTAGATAGACATGCTCCCAAATGAACTATCGGAACCAATAATAAAATAACACCATGGCTAACCAATGGTACAAGACAAAAACGTATTGCTAGAAACATAGCATGGACCTCCTGGAGATCCACCAAATCCCCACAAGACCACATCAGATATAAACAATTGAGAAATGATGCAAAGAAATACATTATGCTAGACAAAAAAAATACTACTGTAATTTGCAGCAAAAGCACCAAAATCAACCCCAAAAATTCTGGTTAGGCTTAAATAAACTGCTCCGCCCAGGAAAATCATCTACCCCTACCCCTTAACTACCCAACATCTACTCCATGAATGTGTTGCAAAGACCTTTAACACTTTCTTTACAGAAACGGTGCAGTCCCTAGCCAGTAATCTATCTCCCAACACCTCTACTACTATCATACCCACACAAGAAAATAGACTCCCCTTCAAATTTGATCCAAAACCTACAGCTTTTATTAAGTC
Organism: Protopterus annectens; assembly: GCF_019279795.1. Taxonomy (NCBI): domain Eukaryota; kingdom Metazoa; phylum Chordata; order Ceratodontiformes; family Protopteridae; genus Protopterus; species Protopterus annectens. The sequence goes on from NC_056744.1 coordinate 1,260,099,016, forward strand.
CTTACTTAAGAAACTGAAACCCACTACCATTGCAGCAGACCTACTACTCGCAGAGTTTCTCCAAAAAGCCGCTAATGAAATAGCATATCCAATTTCTATTTTAATCAACCAAACAAACCTCAAATCCTACATCCCCTCCATTTGGAAAATCTCCCACATTATTCCTTTTCACAAAGGGAGAAACTCCACTGAACTCTCAAATTATAGACCTATATCTCCCTTGGCCAAAATAATGAAAAAAATGCATACATAAGCAACTTCTAGCCCACCTAATTCAGAACATTCTCCTAGCCCCCTCCCAGCATGGGTTTAGACCTACCCATAGCACAACCGCAGCCCTTCTCTCCTTCTCTCACACTATAAATCAAAACCATAATTACAACAAGCTCTCCTCAGATCTCTTTCTAGACCTATCCAAGGCATTTGATATGGTGAATCACCACCTAATTCTAGACACACTAAAATCACTTTCCTTAGATAACCTAGCAATCAACTGGCTCTATTCTTACCTGAATGGCAGGTAGAAGCTGAACTATGGAAAGATACCCTATACCCCTTCTACCAGTCACCCTTGGCATCCCTCAAGGATCTATATTAGGCCCCCTCCTATTCTCCATATTCATTAATGACCTGCCCAAAGTTATACCAGATGTGACATGTATTCAGTATGCAGATGACTCCTCCCTAATCTGCTCTGCCACCACACCCACAGAATTACAATCCCTATCACAAATCACTTTCAACAACTGGCTCACTAGTCACTGTCTCCTATTGAACCCAAATAAAACCAAACTATTACTTTCCTCCCCTACCCATAAGGTCACATTAGCACCTCTCATCATTACAACTAACAATGACACTATAATTTCCCCAGAACCTTCTACTAAACTGCTAGGGGTAATCATCGACAACAATCTGAAGTTTGATGCTCATATAGACAAAACTATCAAAACAGTTAACAAAAAACTATGCTCTTTATACAGGATTAAACAATTCCTAACCCCATCTGCCAGAACTGCTACTGCCCGAACACACCTCCTATCAACTCTTCTCTATGCCTCATCCATCTTTGTAAACCTAAGCAAGTCAAACCTTAACAAATTTACTAGCTGCTACAATAACATAGCTAGATTTGCCACAGGTTCTGCCTATAGAACCCATCGCTGTCTAAATCTTTAATTACTAGACTGGCTAGAACTACCCTATCAACTTCAATATAACCAACTCATAGTCATTCACAAAATCCTCGGCCAACCTAGCAGTACACCCATTCTGAAAAATATTATCACCCCCTACAGTAACCTAACATCCCTCCGCTCCTCCAACAGAATGCTAGTACAAACTGCTAAAGCCAACAATTCAGCTGGTGAATCACTCTTCTACAACTCTGCTGATAAAAACTGGAACTTACTCCCTGCGGAACTTACTACTTTATCCTCCTTATCCCAATTCAAAATATCCCTGAAGAAACACGTAAAAAAACACATTGGCTTTGTCCATGTTTAAACCCTGACTAACCCCATTCAAAGCACAAATCATATAGGAGAAACATCCTAGAAGAATAATACTCTGAACCTTTAACTATCCAGATTTAATATGCTTCTCATCTACTGATAAGATTTAATATAAGGATGATATCATTTGTGCTAACCACTCTAAGGCTATTTGTTCCCCTTTTAATATGTAATCTCTTTTTGCCTTCTCAGCTATCAACTTCCAGCCTTTTCCTGTTTGACCTCTTGAAAACAAAATGTTTAAATATTTCATTAAATAAATAACAATGTTGTTATATTTCAATATAAGCATGCCTGTGTATTTATACTTTTTATGTACATGTGGAGCTTTGCTGCACAGGTCACCACTGAAAAAGGACATGTATCCAGTCGAATTCTCCCAGTTAACAAATGTAAAATAAAATAAAAATATATTAGTTCTATTTTTCTTTTCACAATTATAACTTGTTTTTTTTTTTTAGTTTCATTTAATGTATTAGTACTATCTGAGTTTTTTTTTTGCTATGTGATTCAACACGTTCTTTGTACTTAATTTTGTGAAGTTTTCTGAATTGTATTAATATTTATCTTTTTATGTAATTTTGTGGAGCTTTTCTTCCCCAGGCCTCCACTAAAAATGGGCTCATTTCTGGCCCAGTGGGCCTTCCTGATTAACAAATGCAATAAATAAATAAATAAATACATTTTCTGTAGACTGTCTCAGGCTTTTTATATGTTCTATATTTTTAATCCACAAAATGGCTTCCATGTAATAAAATTACCACAAATGAATAGAAGACAATTATGATTCAGAGGCAGTCGCTGGATGTCTTATATTTAGTTTTTCCAACTTGGTGTAGAAAGTACACATGATTATAGATATAAACACCTCATTATTAGTTCATTACTATGTCTCTGAATCGAACACTGCACTGGCAGACCTAACCGTGGTAGTATTCTCCCTACCAGACCATTGATTACAGTAGCATAGGCTATTCCTATCCACAAACACACACACACACACACACACACACACACACACACACACACACACACACACACACACACACACACACACACACACACACAATCCCCTACCTACTCCCAGTACTTTGACCTCCCAATCTGTCACACATACATACATACACATCCCTTCAGTCACATTCCTACACACATACGCGTGTGCATGCAGACACATCCATGACTTCACTATAATCTCAGGAGTAAATGGATGAATGCCATGAAAATATTTGTTCATGTTTTCCTCCCAGAGGAAAAAAAATAATTTGGAAGAAACTTCTCTGAATCTGCTGAGTTAATTGGGATCTGTAACTATGTTTTGCGGACAACACATGACTAATTATCATTAGCCAGCCCCCCTCCCCCCAGATCGCTTCTTTAATGAAAATACCTTTGATAGAGGACAACACATGACTAATCAGCATTAGCCAGCTCTACTAAACAGCTTTTCTGGTGAGACCACGATGGGTAAGGAATAACAGTAGTGGTAGAGTGGCCTCTTAATTAGAAAGGTTTACCATGATGTTGAAAGATTCCACATTAAGGGTTTCTGAATTACAGCAAGCCTTTGTGAATCCACAATTTGATTCTAGGATCTATTTTTAGCTTACCACTGTTGATAATTGCAGGCAAGTCAGAGGCATGCAAATTAGCTGATAATAAGGTCTTTTTTCTGGCTAAAGCTGTTTCTGAATTGCATTTTATGCAATCATGTAAACTGACCTACCTGCTATATGCAGTTTATGTAAGCATTAATGATTTTATAGAGCTTGCAGCTAAATAGCTAAATATGTATGTGATCAGTGGTGTATAGAATAGAACTGTGCTTCATCTGTTGTACTGCTTAGCTGTGTGTGTGTGTGTGTGTGTGTGTGTGTGTGTGTGTGTGTGTGTGTGTGTGTGTGTGTGTGTGTGTGTGTGTTTGTGTATATACTTATAAAATTCAGTACGGACTGATTTGAAATGTCAGATCTTGATGAGTGTTGACACATGACATTCAATTATATAGATATATTTTATAATTCTGTTCTATATATTATTTATTTTAGCCCATAATTTCATCTTATTGTAAAGACAGAATTTTAGTATGCCCAGATAACTAATGGATCATGAGTAGCTTGTAGATTTATATATCTGAATTCTTTAAGTCGGTTTGCTAATTAGGTGTGACATTTTTTTTAATTAAATGAGATAAATACGAACTCTTGTGAAAAGGACTTTCTCATGTAAAGTTTGAAATCAATAGACAATGATATAATATAGTAGTAATGCAAACTGTTATTTCTACTACGCATACTGATGGCATTAGAGTATTGAATAAATAATAAGCTGGATTTGCTTAATTTCAAGATGTATCTACCAAAATCATGTTTTGGTCCAATTATAATAAATTTTGATATATAAAAATATAAGATATTGTTGTTTCTGAAGGATTAATACTAGATTGGGAGCTAAACCATGCATTATTATTAGTTCTCCTTGTTTAAGATTAGGCATTTTACTAAATATAGGCATGCATTTTTAAATCCCAAGTGTGGGAAAATACATATATTAACTTGTTTGAATAGCTCAACCACATAATCTTTACATTATTAAGTTTAATACATCTCTTTCATCTGAATACTTATTAATAATTTTAGTCACTAATTAGAACATTATAAAAAGTATTGCAGTCCATCTGTACTTTTCAGAGTGATTTAATGCTGCATCGTTAAACTGGTAGCCTGATCAAACAACTTTCAAATATTTTCCTCAGATAACTTTGTTTTATTCTATTTATTCTGTTCTTTAGCAAAAACATAAATGATTGAGATCATTTTAATGATTAATAGAAGCTACTTAGTTTAAAAATACTATCTAAAGGCATAGAGATAATTTAGGATAAAGGGTTTTTGTGGTTTATGATATGATTCAGTATCAATCATGTAAGCTTTGCGCTAAGCCTTCATAATTACAGACCGTCATTGAATGTGCATGCTGCTTATTGCGCTTACATATTTCCAAGCACCATTTTTTGGCCATCAACAGTGTTGGCAGCCAATGAAATGGTACTGGAAAGCACAAGCTCACAATGTAAACAAAACTCCATGCCTGGAAGAAATATAGTATGCAAGCACTTGCAGACAATTTATATGAAGTAAGAGCAAGTTAATTCTAATAATGTAGATGCAAGGAACGTGCAATTGGGATGATTTGCACAGAATACAATGTGAAAAGTACAGGGATAATTATGAAGAAAGGGAAAATACAAATATTTATACCGTCAATGCAGTCAAATGTGATATCACAAAAATAAATAAATAAATAAAAGAAATCTATATTGATGGTAATAATAAATAATCCTGTCTGCAATTTTTTACCCATGTACATAACAGACAGGCTAACAATAGATGTATAAGAGATACAATGCAACATTCTAAGAATGGGAAGTAAATGTGATACTGATGTTGGTAACATGCTGAGTTGAGATAATAGTTAGCAAGAGCAACAGATTTATTAGGGACTACTCCGATACAGTGCATTTAATGAATATGACATGTATTTATAAGAAATATATATGTGATAACTGACTGTAGTGCTGTATCCTCACTTTATCCAGTACAAATAAGGCATGAGATATACAGCAACTGTGTCATGCACAGCAGAAAGAGACATGTTTTACCATTTGTTTCTACTGGACAACCATAGATAGGAAGGTATATTTCAATAGGATGGTATATGATTTTGACACATGTCTTAGACAAGCATGTGTTTTATTTAAATTTGTATCATAAACAGTAATATAATAGGAATCAAAATACACAAGTGACGACAGCACAGATCTGAGGACACTGTAGTAGTTCAAGTTCACCATTTGCAAATGGAAAGCATCTAATACAAGATTATACTGGGCATGCTCACAAGACATTACAGTGAATACTACCATAATAGCATGTAAACAGCACAAACACACAAAATAGTGGCCGAATACAGGCCCAATCATACTTTATCATAACCTGGCACCATGCCATATGGAAAGCTATGTTATACAAGTTCTGAAGTCTAGTAAACCTGCACAATGTGAAGAAAAAAATTACAGTAATACATGAATGTTTGGAGGAAGACATGCACTACTGTATGCTCTTATCTGTAAATTAAGTAATGCTTGTGAAGAATCAGTGACATGCTCAACATTTGCATCTTGCCAGACTCAAACAAATGCCAGGAAAGATATTAAGAAAATGCTTATCAACCTGTTACGCCACAGAAATAGGCATACTGTGTGCCTCATAATGGACACACATGAAGGGCTTACAGCACTTCCCAATTGTAATTGGTATGGATCCCCTACCTTCAAGAGTGGCGGCTAAAAAATGCTGCCTTCAGACTATGCAGTAAATGCTTTCTTTGGCTAAGCCACTCTTGTCTGACACAGGTGTGTGACAGAGGGGATTTCCCAGATTCAAACCTCTGCCTATCATACTACACACACTCCACATTTGCATATTGACTATGTCTTACACATGACAGCAATGGATCTTTTCACAAAGAATGATGACAAGGAGGTAATTATGTTAATGCTAACACAGCTGTTAGTATTGCAGTATCAATGTTTCTTGGCTAAAAACATTGTCAAAGATTTAAAACACATGACATTAACAAAGCAACTGTTTAACTGGCAGGATATTACAATATGAATTGATATTTCTTTCTCCAGTGCAACAATTGAGAATAATAACTTCATGCAATGTTGTTTGCACAATGTCAGCACATTCACAGAATGTTGCCCTTGGCTGGAATTGAATAGCAAGCTATGTAAGTTCAGAGACTACAAACATGTATGAATCACATACACCACAGTGGAAATCTTAAAGATGCGAGACTCCACTTATGTGAAGTCATTACATTATATGATTGTGTTGCAATTTGTATCAGATAAGAGGCCTGGGGGAGCTTTCTACCACTGTAATTCTATACATTGTAACACTGGTGGATGTAATTTATGCATTGACAGCATTAGGATATCCAATGAGGGGTTTGAACACCTGACTATGTGATGACGTAAGTTGAATGACACTGGGAAGAATGAATACACCACAGGTGCTACATTTGTGAGATATTTTGGTCTTTAATTCCATAATATCATGTTATTGCTGCAAGGGATATTTGGTCCTGTAATTTCTTAAAAGTACTGTTTGTTGCTATATGTGTCTTTCTCGTACAGCATTGGCTGCTGCTAGGTATACTCAGACACAGGTGATGCATAATGTTGTCATCACTGTGGCAGGAGAACAGAAATCATGCACAATGGGTGGATAATCACATATTCAAATACATGCCTTACTAAGGCAATGGCATACAGAACATACTCTCTGTACTCATATCACAGGAAAAGCCATAGCAGTTCTCATAGAAAAGCCAAATATTATCCTACCTCATCATTGTTATCCAATAAAACATTTCTATGTGAAAAATGAGCAGACATTTGTGTAATAGGAATCCCCAGCCACACATGTACACTGCAGATAACTGAGTGACAACATTGTTACCTACCTGCACATTCACGGACATAGGTGACACAATGAGTCTAAGGAGTAATGGCTGGATTTGAACATACTATGTAAGATCACAAGGTACAGAGCACTGCCTGAATCACACTTGCCACACAAGATGTTGCTTTACAGCTGTGAAAGTGCACATTTGAATGGATGACATCACTAGTCTTTCATAAGTTGATGTTCTACTAAAAAGGTATGAAGGTGGTTGAAGTGCAGAGTAACACTACACAGCTACATACTACATGCATTAGAAGCCTTCTCTAGACAGCATGGCAGACAAACATACATGAACAGTAGTCAGTCACTGGATTCATACCTCCTCCCTCTGTACTTACATATTCCAGAGAGGACAGTATCAACAGCCAGTGACACAGGATAACTTATATGAGCATTGTGATATGCTTAATTTTTGTTACCAGGATGTAAGCATTGCTTCCAAAATTATTTATTGCCTGGGGTAATACAAATCTATAGGGTAATCCTCTGCCATTGAAAATATGCTTCCCAAGAGGAAGTTTGCATAAGGGATGTTGTCAGAGACACACTTCTATATGACACACATTCACTCATATTAGTTAACCAATGTTGGATTTGAACCTTCTACCTATCAGTGTGATGCAGACATGTTTGTGGTAAAAGTGGCATAAGAGGATTGGGGCATTCTCTCACCATGTTAACATCTTCCCCTGACTGGATGTTGATACAGCATGTCCATTCAAGAAGCTGTACATACCTGACATTGAAACTTCGCACACAAGTTCCCCACTGTGAGATTTGAATTTTATACTGATCTAGTTATAAATCTAGAAAGCACATTATTATCTATAAGAGCCACAGGACAAGTATGACTCCTAAGAGAATATAGTGCACTTTTGACAGAATGACCTCATCAGTGTGGTGCAGAGAAGTTTGTGTTAAAAGTGGAATAAACTGCAGTGACCAAAATTAAAGTTTCTCCTGAGGAAAGTGGACACAGCACATTTGTTTTAAAGCTTTCCTTCCATGACACTAGAGCTATGAAGACACACAAGTTCACCACTGACAGATTTGAACCAGTTACATAATCTGAAGAACACAGTATTAGCTGCAAGCCCCACAGAAGAAGTCTGACTCTTATAGGGAGATAGTGCACTTTTGATAGCTGTCCTCATCAGTCTGTTGCAGAGAAGATGTTTTCAGTAAAACTGGATTAAGGGATGGGGGAATATTCAACCAGGTTACATTTTTCCTGTCACTGGAAGCGAATACAGCATGTTTGTTCAAGAAGCAACATGTACAGAATAGTTCAACCACATGCACAAGTTCTCAACTATGAGATTTGAATTTCTCATCTATCTAAATACACAATCTAGAGAACACAGTATTATTCACAAGTGCCACAGAAGTTTGCCTTGTAAAGGAAGAGAGAGTGCTCTTTCAACATGATGACCTCAACCCTGTCTTGTAGACAACATGTTTCTGTTAAAAGTGGGATAAAGTGCAGAGGGAGCTGTGTCCAAAGTTGAATGTATTCATCACACTAGAAGTGGACACAGCATATTTGATATTGAGGTGTTACTTACCTGTCACTAAATTACTGTCTACTCACGCACACATGCACACACACACACACACACACACACACACACACACACACACACACACACACACACACACACACACACACACACACACACACTCCCCACAGTGAGAATTGAACCTCCTACCTACCTAGAGGGCACAGTATTGGTTGCAAGTTCCACAGGAGAAGTCTGACTCTTAAGGGGAGAGAGTACACTTTTCAAATGATGAACTCATCATTGTGTTGCAGAGAAGATGCTTCTTTTAAAAACTGGATAACATGCAGAGGGAGCTATGTTCAAAGTTAAATTCATTTTTCTCAGTGGAAGTGGACACAATGCATTTAACATTGAGGTATTACTTATCTGTCATTAGGCACCCCCCCTCCACACACACACACACACACACACACACACACACACACACACACACACACACACACACACACACACACACACACACACACACACACACACACACACACACACACACACACACACACACACTCACACAAGTTCCTCAAGGTGAGAATTGAACTTCTTATCTATCTAATTACACAAATTCCAGAACACAGTATTAGTTGCAAGTCCCACGTGAGAAGTCTGACTTTAATGATGTGAAAATGCTCCTTTGTAATTAGCAAAAATTCACTGTTTGGAAAAGCTGATACTGTGCATCACAGGTTTTAGGACAAATGCATGTTTCTGTGGACAGACCAACATAACAACACTGTACTTGTCCCATATCATGACATACTTCTCTGTTAAGATTTATATACTTTACTTCATGTACATTACATTACTGTGGGATGCTACTGACAATCACAATTGTAAACCAGTGGATTATCAATCAAGCATTCCTGTCAGTTCTTTCTGGGATGGCTGCATGGAAATAGTAAACATTTATAGTGTCACTGTCACTTGCCTTATCTTGTCTCATGCTTTCACAATGTGCATTGACAACACAAACACACAATTCCTACATATGACAGTGCACTGCAGAATAACAGTGGAGGACTATGTGTGAAAAGGTTACCTACCGTTCTAACAATTGTAAGTGCAGGTGCTGGCATGCAGATATACTGCAACAGAGTGACTTAACTAAGTCAACATCCCTTTTTCAAAATTCAGTAAAGACATACTGATATTGTACTGTAGAATTAGTTGTTGTAAATTATTTTTTTATTCTTTGCCTGCAACGCAGTGCTGGTAAGCTCAATTGCACTGCTAATAGCAAGGTATTCACACATGCATAATCATATCTTGTTGTGGTGCACTCAGAATGGGAATTGCCATCTTTTGCACAAATAAGAGTATACACAAGGTATTGTCTGAATCTGATGAAATATAGGATAGATATGTGTTATGGTCATTTTTTAGATGTCATGATTTACAGATTTGTCATGACAGTTGTAGTTCTGCAATCCTCATATGTATGCTACAGATGTATTATGAAACGCATGAGGGACAAAGCAAGTTATTGCTAGTGGAATCATAGCTTATGGAAATGATTTGGAATCAAGGAGGTTTACTGGATGACACAGAAGAGATGGGAGTAGGTGGACAACGGATGACAGGAATACGCATACAGACATTATAAGAGATTATTCTATGGCTCATTTTGGCACATATTTGTGTTGTGTTACTGTTGGCTTTATCATAATAATTATTCATGCAAGATCAGTGCAAGACAGGCTTCACAATAGGAAACAAGCACTTTAATAGACTAACAGGATAATGGTGTGTTAAGAAAAGGAGTAGAAAACAATTGCACCCACAGGAGTCATACCTAACAGTTAACAACACTTTGGCATAAATCTAGATTCAAATCTTGACAGTATTCAAAGAAAAATCTACAGACCTGAGTATTATCTTAGCATATAACATAAAAACTAATAGTTTACAAAGTTCCAAGATGACAACAGATTGCAGAGCAGGAGGATGTATGCATTACTCTTAAATACCCTCATGACAACTGTATGCTGTACAATCCAATCTTTAGTGTGTTCAACAGAGATTAGCCCGACTATACATAGCTAAGCACAGTAGTGCGAAGGGCACTAGAGTAATTAAGTAAAAGGCAGAATCTGACAAGATTTTGCTGTAAGTTATGTACTACCACTTAGCCTCAATTGCAGTTGGTGTTTGGTGCCAGACATTGTGCAAATGCAGAGGAGGAAAATGAATAACACAGAGGTGACAATAGCCATAATCAGGGAGAGCGGGACACAGGGACCATGTAGCGTCTTACAGAAGCAGGATAATAGTGGTTGAACACAATATGTAGGCAACATCTAGACAGAAAATAGTGCACTAAAACAGTCAATAACAGTTTGCTAATGCCTGGATTAGAACCTTAAAAGTATGCTAAGTGCATAAACCTGAGCATTACCTCATCATGCCACAACAGGTCTCTTACTTTGTGCACTTTATATCACACCATTGAAGGGACAATGAAAACTAAAGGAAGCAGAAGGAATAAACAGAGAGAGAGAGAGAGATGGAGAGAGAAATAGCAACAGTATTGTTTCTGGGACATGTAGGACCATCTGTATGCTGCATCACTCTTACTTATTTCCTCATTATTAATCTGTCATGCTCTGTATAATAAATAGTTTGCTATAGAGAACAAGAAGGGGTAGGAAAGTGCAACCAACATTAAGACATCAGCAGGATAAGGGTGAATTACTGAGTCTCCCTGTTGAAGATAATGTTTTTGCAAATGCTTTCTTGCTGCACTATTCAAACAGTTGTCGTTGTGTCTTTTGGCTTTTCCCGGTTAGGGGTCGCCACAACGGAACTCCGGTCCACTAATGATTGGCAGTTGATTGTTATGTGCTGAGTTACCAGCCCTGATGCACAACCTTCAATGAAGGTACGCCCATTCACGCGTCTCCACACAGAAGATGCTCTAGCTGAGAATTGAACTGGACAGCGTCTTACTGTGAGGTGACAACGCTATCGCAGCACCATTCAAATGGTATGTTACTGAAATGTTGGAAAGAGAGATATAAAATATGATAGGAATATGAAATGCCATGAAATAATAATTTGAGCTACAACTGTAGTTGAACCCATGACTTTAAATTCCCTTCTCTCCGCGTGGCTGCTGTGCGTTCCCTGGCTTGTAGGTTTACATTTAAATTTGTGCATACTTTTTTTTACCTAATTTCTCTACCTTGGGTTGTGCCCTCCTGGACTCCTAACACCAGCTCTACTCATCTACCTCAGCCTGCCTGTGTATCTCCTCACCTGGGTAACAAAAGTACCCCCTGGATTGAATGGCAAGCTAAAACAAAATATTGTGCATACTTTTTTTTATCTAATTCCTCTACCTTGGGTTGTGCCCTCCTGGACTCCTAACACCAGCTCTACTCACCTACCTCAGCCTGCCTGTGTATCTCCTCACCTGGGTAACAAAAGTACCCCCTGGATTGAATGGCAAGCTAAAACAAAATATTGTGCATACTTTTTTTTACCTAATTCCTCTACCTTGGGTTGTGCCCTCTTGGACTCCTAACACCAGCTCTACTCACCTACTTCAGCCTGCCTGTGTATCTCCTCCCCTGGGTAACAAAAGTACCCCCTGGATTGAATGGCAAGCTAAAACAAAATATTGTGCATACTTTTTTTTACCTAATTTCTCTACCTTGGGTTGTGCCCTCCTGGACTCCTAACACCAGCTCTACTCACCTGCCTCAGCCTGCCTGTGTATCTCCTCACCTGGGTAACAAAAGTACCCCCTGGATTGAATGGCAAGCTAAAACAAAATATTGTGCATACTTTTTTTTACCTTTTCTCTACCTTGGGTTGTGCCCTCCTGGACTCCTAACACCAGCTCTACTCACCTACCTCAGCCTGCCTGTGTATCTCCTCACCTGGGTAACAAAAGTACCCCCTGGATCGAATGGCAAGCTAAAACAAAATATTGTGCATACTTTTTTTTGCCTAATTTCTCTACCTTGGGTTGTGCCCTCCTGGACTCCTAACACCAGCTCTACTCACCTACCTCAGCCTGCCTGTGTATCTCCTCACCTGGGTAACAAAAGTACTCCCTGGATTGAATGGCAAGCTAAAACAAAATAGTATGTCATATAATATTGTATCTTCTACTAGATGTATAGGTTAATCTTGTGATACTTGTTAGGTGTCCTTTTTAAACTACCATATCAGCCAGCAGCCATACCCCCCACCCTCTGCTTGTTTTTCTTTCACTTCATCTCCACTTTCCCTAGTCTTCCCAGCCTTTCCAGTACTTCTAACCCCCTCTAGACACTTCCTTCTATATCACTTTTCTTCCCTCAGCCCTGCTTTAATCTATTCCTTTCATAGCCTGGATCTCTTCCTACTAGCCTCTTGACTTTCTTCCACACTCTCCCACTCCATCTTCCAGATCCTCCTAACTTACCTGCTGAATTTGTCATATTTCACTGATTGCCTTCCTTGATAGTCCTCTCTTTTTGTCTCTACCCGCTCCGTTCGCCCTGCGAGCTCACTCCGCTCCCCTACCCTGCCCCCAATTCCCACCCGCCCCAGTACTCCTACATTTATTCCTCCTGAGGCCACACCCTCCAATCTCTACATCTATCACACATAACACATAATTAACACTAGCTACCTCCTTTTTCTCACCGCACTCATTTACAACTAACTCTCATCCTTCCTTTTCCTAACAACAAAGCTAATACTATATGTCCTCTAGGCTTTTAACACCTACCTCCCACTTTTCTCAACCTCTACACCCTTTAAAATGACTACACCAACTACCCCCAACAAAATATATTTAATTATTTGGGTCTTTTTAATACCTCCTCTAACAATCACCTATCTCTATACCTCCTATGAACATTCACTCCACTATACTCTTCCCTTCCCATCAAAACACACCTCAACACCAACAATACCTTTCTCTCACAACCTCCTAAACCTCATTTTCAAACCCAACTACCTACTAGCCAAATATCACAGACTACAACACATTAAATACTCTAACCTAAAAACTAGAAAACTATTTGACTTCTATTGTAAACTGCAACAGCCTAACCTTTTAACACTCCCTCACTCACTATTAGATGGAGACATTCACCCCAACCCTGGCCCAATCTATTCCCCTATTAATGCAAACAACAAACAAAACATAACTAAAATCCAAACACCTAACAAATCTAACAACTCACTCTCAATAGCACATCTAAACATACGTAGTATTTGCAATAAAATTGCACAGGTACAAGCCCTATTACAATCTCAACCATTTGATATCCTATGTTTATCAGAAACATAGCTAAAACCCACCATTGAAGATAATGAAATTACCCCACCTGGCTACAATATCTTCAGACTTGACCGTACTTCCAAAAAGGGAGGGGGTGTGGCAATCCTCTATAAAACAGAGCTACAAGTCAGCACCTTACATCCTAACTTACCTATAGACTCTTCTGCAGAAATAATAATCTGCAAACTTCAGGTAAACACAAGTAAAACCATAAATATTATCTGTGTTTATCTTCCCCCAGGAAATAACAGTAATTACTAGAGCATATCCTCAACTGGCTTTCTATTAATCTCCCGTAAGAAACCATGGTCCTCGGCGACTTTAATATAGATTGGAATTCCTGTACTAATACTAATCCCTCTACCCACATTAACCTGTATGGCTTCTCACAACTTATAAACTCCCCTACCAGAACTAATAGACTAAATAACAAAGAAAGTACATTGGATTGGATACTTACTAATAATCCTTAGCAATCCTACACAACAGGAACCCTTCCAGATGATATAAGTGACTACTCACTTACATATATTATCAGACATAAAACCAACATAATATTCCCTAACACTCTCAGAACAATACGCTCTAAAAAGGAATTTAACCCAGAACTTTTCCAAACAAAACTAAAACAATGTAATTGGATACCATTAAAATATCTCTCTCTAAATGAAGCAGTGGAATACTTTAACTCCACATTCTTAGCCACCCTGGATCATCATGCTCCAATTCGCTCTATTAGAATTAAAGCTAATCACTAACAATACTAAACAAAAAATCCAACTTATAAACAAATCCTGGGCAAAATGGCGTACAACTAAGAATGCAACAGACCTCCAAACCTTTAGAGAACATAAAAACAATACAAAAAGCCATACTTTTAGACAAAAAGAATTATTATCTTTAGCTACAACAAACCTCTCTCAAAGAACCCAAAAAATGTTGGACTTCTATTAATAATCTTCTTTACCCAGGCCAACTAATAACACCTAACCCACTAGGCTCTAACCCTGAGAATCCCACACAAACAGCAAATGCCTTTAACTCTTTCTTCACTGATACCATCCAAACTCTAGCTAGCCACCTATCTCCTAACACATCTAATCTGTCCACTTCCTCTACAAATCCACCTCCTCTATTTCACCTCCAACCAGTATCTACCTCCTACATTTCCTCTCTTCTACATAAGTTAAAACCTACCACCCCCTCAGCTGACAAACTCCCAGCAGAATTCTTGCAAAAAGGAGCTAAAGCCATTGCCTACCCTATTTCTATTCTGATAAATAGAACAATAAGTGAAGGAACTGTCCCTTCAATATGTAAAATTTCACACATCATCCCACTACACAAAGGTGGGAGCTCCAATGACTTCTCTAACTTTCGCCCCATAGCTTTACTTTCCCCTATCGCAAAAATTATGGAAAAATGCATCCATAAACAACTACTCAACCACCTTCTCCAGAACAACCTACTCACTAACTGTCAACATGGCTTCAGACCTTTCCATAGTACCACCACTGCACTGCTATCATTCACAAACAGCATCAACAATAATCGTAACAATAATTGTCTTTCATCTGCCATCTTCATTGACCTATCCAAAGCTTTTGACATGGTTAACCACCAACTACTACTCCATACACTGAATACTCTCTCACTCGATCCTCTTGCCTTGAACTGGTTTACATCTTACCTTGATAATCGTCACCAGGCTGTACTCTGGAAAAATAAACTATCCGATCACCTTCCTATCTCTCGGTGTCCCCCAAGGATCTATATTAGGCCCACTCTTATTTTCCATCTTCATTAATGACCTGCAAACAGCCATTCCTTATTCCACCTGCATTCAATATGCAGATGATTCTACCATAATCTGCTCAGCCTCTTCTCAAATTAAACTACAGTCTCTTACCCAAAAAGCATTCAACACTGTTGAACTATGGTTTTCTCAACGCTGCCTCCTTCTGAATCCCAAAAAAACTAAACTGTTACTCTTCTCACCAACCCAAAAGTCCACATCTTTACCTTTCAGTCTCACTTCTAGCAGTGGTACTCTCATCTCTCCTGACCCTACCACTAAACTTCTAGGAATAACAATAGACAACAATCTAAACTTTGATACTCACATAAACACTACAATAAAGTCAGTCAATAAAAAACTGGGATCCCTCTATAGAATTAAACCTTATCTTACACCAGCAGCTAAGACTGCTATAGCCAGAACCCACCTAATATCCACCCTGCTTTATGCCTCTCCCATTTATACTAATCTCTCAAAGAACAACATCAGGAAACTAACTACTTCCTATAATAATATTGCTAGATTTGCTACAGGCTCTCCTTACAGAACCCATCACTGTCTAAATCTTAAACAATTAAACTGGCTTGAATTTCTTAATCAGCTTCAATATCACCAGCTTATAATAGCCCATAAGACTCTATATCTACCTAACAATATCCCAGTACTCTCTAGCCTCATTACACCTTATAAAAACCTCACATCTCTACGCTCCTCTAACAAACTACTGATCAATACTACTAAACCCAACAACACAGCAGGTGAGTCGTTGTTCTCTAACTCTGTAGGAAAACTTTGGAATAAACTTCCCTCTGAAATCACCTCTCAAACTTCTCTCTCACTTTTCAAAAGGAATTTGAAACTCTACCTTAACAATCACTGGCTATGTATCTGTACTAACCCTGACTAAATCTTCTCATATTCACTTTCCCCACCTCATCCCTTATTAGCTACCTTTTATGTATCCATAAACTACATTATTGCATATATCTTACAAGTATATATCTACATCATACCTCAGTCTCTTACAAAATGACCATGTTAATTCTACTCTGTACCTTACAAAATGACCATGGTAACACCAATTTGTACTATTGAATAAAAAAAAAAAAAACATTTTTGTAATATTGCTATCACTATTATCTGTATAACTCCTGTTTTTAACTTTGTAAAGAACATCTGTATTATTCTTGGAGCTTTTCTCCCTGGGCCTCTACTGAAAATGGACATGTCTCCAGCTAGACTAGCCCGGTCAACAAATGTAAAATAAATAAAATAAATAAATAAATGACAGTATGCAAAAACATCAGACTACACACATGGGAATAATCTCAACACTCTACATAGGAACCTCTAGGTCATAACAACCAGCAGTCTAAGAACTGTTACAGTAACTGTTTCACAGTAGTGCCTTTACTCTGTATTCCCAGAATGCAGTGAATTTAAGCACATTTTTGCAAAAGTAACCAGACTACTGCAGCTGAAATTAAAATTTTCAGTTTTTGCCATATGAAGTTGAATGTCATTCACCACCTCTTATCATTGGTGCATGATGCCAACCTCCATACAGATGTTGATGACAAAAAGTGAAGTCATTTTTTTTTTTTTTTCTTTTTTTTCAAAACAGGTTTATTGTTTTAACATATAAGAGAAATATCATAGCAATTTTATACAAGTAATTAAAAATAGGTATTATTATAATATTCAACAAAACAACTAAAGTATTTACAAAGACATCCACTACAATCAGATCAATTAATTAAACTAAAATACCATGCTATTGAAATTAAAATTTTTTAACAAATTTTGTAAATTATCCCATACAATAAAATAAGATGTTTTTCTATTTGTTCTAATCCTAATTGTGTTTATTTCCATATGGCACACTATATTCATAACATTTTTAAATTCATTGAACGAAGGAAGTGTATCTGAAATCCAATTTCTAGTTATTATTTTCCTAGCCACTGCTAGAATAGACCATAACAAGGGAAGCTTAACCTTTTGAACACTTTGAGGTACAGGTGTGTTGAATAATATAAGAGATTTAGAAATAATGAAATTATCTGTAAAAAGAGCCTGCAAAAATTCATTAATTGACTTCCAGTATTCTTTCAATTTTATACAGTCATAAAACATATGAGCCCAGTCAGCATTAATTTCTACATTACATCTCTTACATAGATTATCTTTATTATTTATTTTATTCATCATCAAAGGTGTATAAAAAGATCTATGTAAAATTTCCATGTATAAAGTCTCCAGACAATGGAAGACGTAGTTCTATAAGCAGATTCCAATATATATTGTTTATCTTGTTGATTTGGTGGTTCCCCATTAATAGAAGTGAAATAATTCCAGTATGAATCTACACTGTAAAAAGTTTCTTGTCTGATAACTTTATGTATGTATGAAAGTTTACCTTTATCAGAAACTTTATGTTGTAAATTTAATATCAAGTAATCAATCAGTGTTGGAATAGCTTCTTTAACAGTTATAGACATTAAATCTATTTTATTAATGAGATGTTGTCTAAAGGTCTGAACCTCTAACCAGCAAGTTTCTCTTAGATCAAATTCTTGTTTTAAGAAATCTAGATTTTTAACCTTATTATCAGATATCAACTGATACCAGTACTTTAGATCATTATCTATAGCTAAATGAGTTCCTTCAGAAGTAGATGACAATAGCATACCCTGAGTATACATTATAGGAAATACAATAAAATTCCATTCCCTATACTTAGGGTGCATGAATATAAAGTTACGATAACTAATAATAATATTTAATGGGTAACAAACCATATGTTTAGGTGTAATAGGTGAAGTACAAAATTCCTTTAGTAACCATAACATGAAGTTATTTACAATCATATTTTTATGTGTTAAGGAGATTTTCATGGAGTGTATACTAATTAGCTCCCAATAATCTTTCCATTTTGTGACATATGACTGATCTATTAATAAAGTAATAACTTTTACAATAGAAGAGATAGTATATAAATTAAAGTCTGGAAAAAGAAATACCCCCTTGAGACCAGCTATTAGTATGTTTCTTTAATGCAATCCTAGGTCTATTAGGTGCCCATAAGAAATTTAACATTAGTGTGTTCAGTTTTTTGATAATTATTTTTGTAGGTGGAAGTATTATTGATTGTATTAAGTATAAAATCTTGGAGAATATTATCATTTTAATAATTGTAAGTCTCTCCTCCATAGTAAAAAAACGTATTATTCCAGGTATTAAAAAGATTTTGTATATTAAGAAAACAGGTATTATAATTATTATATATAATAGATTTAATATCTTTAGATAGTATTATACCTAAATAAGTTATATGACCTGAATTGGGTACATATTTAGTAAAATCACTAATGAGAATATTTTTTCGTGTATATATAGGTAGTATTTTACTTTTTTCTTCATTGAATATTAAACCAGAAATACTTTTAAAATTCATCATGTTATCAAATAGAGACTGTATAGAAGAATTAGATCCTGCTGATGTAATTAGAACATCATCTGAAAAACGTTGAATTTTGGATGTTGTATTTTCATCTATTTCAAAACCTCCTATGTCAGTACTGTTTCTGATCAAATTAGCCCAAGGCTCCATTACTAAAGTGAATAATAGTGGAGAAAGTGGACATCCTTGTTTTGTACCTTTAAGAATGGGTATATTAGTGAAACATATGTTCTTACCTTAATATAAGCCAACGTTCCTTTGTATAAATGTTCAATTAGATTTACAAATGCATCCGAGAAGTTTGTGCACTTCATTAAGGTAAACAGATAGTCCCAACTTACTGAATCAAATGCTGAACTTATATCAAGACTAATAAGTGTTAAATCTTTCTTTTTCCTATTTGCAAAATCTATTAATGTTAAAGTTCTTCTTATATTATCAAAAGTATTTCTATTTTCAATGAAGCCTGTCTGATCTATATCTATAATGGCGGGAATGATTGTCTTCAATCTATCAGCAAAGATACTCATAAACATTTTATAATCAACATTAAGTAATGCGATGGGCTGATATGAAGAACATCTAGTTGGATCTTTATTAGGTTTTAAAATTGGTGAAATAAATGTATATTGCCAAGATGGGGGGGGGTTATTAACTCAGTTTGGGCCAAAATAAAAACCTTATGTATTAATGAATATGTATTTTTAGAAAGGATTTTATATATCTCTGGTATAATACCATCATTACCCAGTGCTTTGTTTGATTTAAGCTTATTTATTTGTGTAATAACTTCTGTATATGAAATACTCTTGTCCAATAGTTTAATCTGTTGTTTATTAAGCTTTTATTCATATTTGTGGTTATAAACTCCTTTATTTTATCTTTAGGTTCCATGTTAATATTATTATGGTTAATTTTGTGAAAGTGATTTCTAAATTCATCTAGTATTTCTGGTATACTAGAAACATTCTTCTTTTTCCTTAGAGAAAAGATTTCTTTGATATGGTTTTGTTTATTCAACCTTTTTGTTTTATTTTTAAGTCTATGTAAGTATTTGGGGCTTATTGAATAAGACAAACACTTGTATTTCTCTAAAGTTATTTTAACTTTATGAGTTAAAATTTCTTTGTATTTCTCAATTAGTTTGTTTATTTCTTCAATAACTTTCTTGTCCATAATATTTTCTTTATTATTATGTTTATAAGAGTCTAATTTACTTTGAATATCTAACAATTCCTTATCCCAAGATTTCCTTTTATTATTATACCATCTGATACTTTGTCCATATAGATATGATTTTAAGGCATCCCAAACATAAACAATGGAGACTTCAGGAGTGTTATTTATGTCTAAAAAATGTTTTACTTCTGAAAGTATCTATTCTTTATAGTCTTTTAGTTGAGTTAAGTATGCTGGTATCCTTTTGATCTGAACATTATGAGTATTTTTTATCATAAATTCAAAAACAATTGAATTGTGATCAGATATAGGACATGAAATGATTTTGGAATTAATTAAATCTGTTACCATCTGGTTAGAAATAAAGACCCTATCTATTTTTGAATAAGTTTTGTATCTGTTAGAAAAAAAGGTGTATGGTAATGATTTTGAATATATCTGATTATTAATATCATTCAAATGATAAGAATTAGCAAAATCCTTTAAATGTTTTGCATTAGATGTAATTCTTCTTTCCTATAGTGGTAGTATCACTTTCATGTAGTGTACAATTAAAGTCACCAGCTAAAATAATATCTCCTATAGAGAATGATATGATCTTATCAAGATGATGTTTCACTGTATTAATACCAATTCCAGGTATCCAATATACATTAATTAAAGTGTAAGTCTTCCCATTAATTTGTATTGTAACCATACAAAACATTCCTTTGTCATCCTGATAAGACTTAATGGTTTTAGGAATGGGCATACTTTTATTCCATAAAATAGCCACTCCTCTTTTTTTCTGAGTGTGCTCTGAACTAACCAATACTGTATATTTGTTTGTGGCTAGTTTATCAATATCTTTTTTCAAGAGATGGGTTTCTTGTAGGAAGACTAAGTTGGCCTTATGTAAATTAATGTATCTTATTAGGCTTGCCCTTTTACATGGATTATTCAATCCATTAATGTTTAAAGAAATTCCTTTTAAAGATGTCATTTGGCATTTTTAAAACTTAAGAATCTTATGATCAAAATAACAAATAACAAGATAAGTAATGTTACATCTCCTCCTTTAGGTGTACCTTTAAATATAGCTGTATTTATTGAATCTCATATGGGATTTCGTATAGGATTCAATTTTGTTTGTAGTTATAATGAATGTACAAAATATATTGTGGATGTCAAAACTATATACAAATAACAATGAACAAGTGAAAATAATGTAAGGATTAAACCTTGCATCCAGCCTGGAGTTATAAACTCCAACTTAGAGTAGTATTTACCACTCAAGTTAACCCCCTACCCTAAGCAGCAGTACGTCAGCTACCACCTTATCAATTTAATACTAGTTATATTTAACTGAAGTTAACAGTTTTCAATTCAATTATCTAGCAAGACAAGACTACACATTTGGTAAAACAGCATCATATAAACTAAAATAAACCTTTTTTTTTTTTTTTTTTTTTTTTTTAAACTGTTCATACTACTATATACATCCATGTAATATAAAACACTTGTATTCAAATAGCATTCAAATAATCTTGATGTTAGAAATCAAGAGGAGAGAAAAATAAGTTCTAACATTCATTTAAATCAAAGACTTTGGCTAATATGATTCAGACATTACATATATTAGGATGCATCTATTTTCTGTCATGTAAATACAGTTAACAGCTTCCAAAAAAAACCTTGAATTGCTTGTATATGAGCATTTACTCAAACTCATTATTGCCAATAGAATAAAATATTGTATTCATAGAAATTGTTATAAATCATACTTCATAGTTAAGCAGATTCTCAGAAACATTTATATACATATCTACATACACACACATACACACACACACACACACATACACACGCACATACACACACACACAAACACACACACACACACAAACACACACACACACACATACACACACACATACATACACACACACACATACATATATATATATATATATCTGATCTCACTGAGTTGTATCTTTACTGAGCACCATCTTACATTGCTGTCCCTTCAATAAATCTGTCTGCTTTATACAAAATAATGCACAGCAAACACATTTTAGTAACCAGATTTTACAAACATGCTATACTACTGCTTTAAAATATATCACATGACAATTTATTCCAGTATAGAGTTATAAAATTATTTATGCTTGTCAATCAGATGAATTAAATGAGTTATAGTAATGTATATGTTTGGGACATAGGTTTTTAACACATATTATTAATCTCCTATTCCTGTATCTGTGATGTGTCAGTGTGATATTTAGGTCAAAGGTGAGATCAGCTGCTTTCAGCTTCTCTGTGAGAATTCTGAGAGTTGAAGCTTTTGAAGTAGCTCATGGACACTGTGCATGAGACAGCCCACATTCCAGATTGTCTCTCTTAACATTTTGGCGGGAAACTTATTAAAAACTAGTGACAAACATTAATTTAGCAGTGTAAATGCATCTAAACATGACAAAACCTTCACAATGCATTCTACAGGTTATTACAGACTCTATGTAAGTGAAATCAAGCCCAAAATTATTAATAAGTAACAAAACTCAACATTTTTGTCCCAACTCAACTCCTATGCGAATCTTATTATTTACTGTGTCTATATGATTAAAAGTATTTCTATATATTAATAAAGAAAAGAAAAAGAGAGTAGAAAGTAAAAGGGTGTAAGGCAGAAATAAAAAAAAATGTAAGAGAAAGCTATAAGAAGTATATACAATAGAATATTACTTACTGTTTATATTAATAGAGTTAAAAATAAAACATATTATTTACTATTATTTAGTGCTAAATATTATTAGTTAAAGCATGACAGATTATTTACAAACAAGCATAAGCAGTGTAATCAAGAAAGTATAATTAGGTAGTGTCATTCCTGTATCTGTGATGTGTCGGTGTGATATCTAGGTCAAAGTTTAGACTAGCTGCTTTCAGCTTCTCTGTGAGAATTCTGAGAGTTGAAGCTTTTGAAGTAGCTCATGGACACTGTGCATGAGACAGCCCACATCTCAGATGGTCTCTCTTAACATTTTGGCGGGAAACTTATTAAAAACTAGTGACAAACATTCATTTAGCAGTGTAAATGCATCTAAACATGACAAAACCTTCACAATGCATTCTACAGGTTATTACAGACTCTATGTAAGTGAAATCAAGCCCAAAATTATTAATAATTAACAAAACTCAACATTTTTGTCCCAACTCAACTCCTGTGCAAATCTTATTATTTACTGTGTCTATATGATCAAAAGCATTTCTATATATTAATAAAGAAAAGAAGAGAGTAGAAAGTAAAAGGGTGTAAGGCAGAAATAAAAAAATGTAAGAGAAAGCTATAAGAAGTATATACAATAGAATGTTACTTACTGTTTATATTAATAGAGTTAAAAATAAAACATATTATTTACTATTATTTAGTTCTAATTATTATTAGTTAAAGCATGACAGATTATTTACAAACAAGCATAAGCAGTGTAATCAAGAAAGTATAATTAGGAATAGCATTTGAAGAACATATAAACCTTTAAAGGAAAAAAAATGTATCAAATTACTGACCTTATTTTTCCTCTTCAGAAAGAGAAACAAGTTAAATCACAGCTTGCCATTAAATCTCCAGATATTTTGACTAGTTATGAAACAAAACATTTCTTTGCACACAGAGAATAACTTTGATTAAATCTTTTCAAAATATTTGTTGCTTCTGGAAATGCAGGAACTATATTTAAAAAGATTAATAATAAAATAAAATGATGAGAGAGAAAAAAACATAGTACAAATCATTTGTTTTTAGTCTCTTCTTCTTCTCTGAAGTCTTCCACGAAGTTTCAGTTGCCAGTCTCTTTAACTAAGGACTAGCCCATTCCATTTCTTCTATTTTTCCAAAATCTTATTTTTTGATAAACAGTGAAGCAGGGTCTAAGTCATCGAAAATTTTAGGACCATCAGGAAGGAAGATTTTAAGCTTGGCAGGAAACAGAAGGTATGTTTTAAACGGTGCTTTTTTAAGCTCCCTTATTAGTGGCAGAAAAACTTTTCTTTTAGCTAATACCATGGAAGAATAGTCATTGTCAAAACGCACAGTTGTTTCATTAATCTTAACAGGAGCTTTAGCCCAAGCAGATTTAAGAACCATCTCTTTATCAAAAGATGATAGAAATCTAACTATAACTGATCTAGGATAGTTTTTGTTAGAGTTAGTATTAGCTATAGATCTATGTGCTCTTTTGATACCAAAAGAGAATGCTTCTGGTAAATCTAAAGTTTTAGGGAGCCATGTTGTTAAAAAAGAAGTAATATTGTTACCTTCAATATTTTCTGGCAGTCCAAAAATCCTAATGTTATTGCGCCTAGATCTATTTTCCAGGTCATCCAGCTTTGTTTGTAAATGTGTATTTTGTTTCAGCAGAAACTCAATGTTGATTTCCTCTTCTTGTATTCTATTTTCCATGTCATTCACAGCTTCTTCTATGCTTGTCATCTGATCTTCTGTTGTTGCAGGTCCATATGTAACAAGTCTATTTGTTTTGTAGTTTTTCTATGAAAGTGTCTATTTTAGTATCCATTTTATCCATCTTAGCAGTAAGTTGCTGGACTATAATTATCAGAGACTGAAGTTCTTTCTTGATGCTGGAGTCTTGAGAATTTGTCTTACTGGAACTCATTTCAGACTGATAAACTGACAGGAAAATTTCCAAAGTAATTTCTGACAGGAATATTATTAAGATTTCCTTTCTTTTTTAGATATAGTTCAAGAACTATATAAAACAAACATATTTAGAAAGAAAATTACTTCAAAAATTAATTTTTTAAGTAATTAATTCCTGTCAATATAATGAAATTGGTGGAGCTGAAGAAATCTGCTGCTATCCTGTGTTCATCCTTGGCCACGCCCCAAAGTGAAGTCATTTTGATGGGACATTTCTAGCTATTTCTGTTGTATATAATTCTATTTTTGACCAGACTAAATGCGTGAAAAAAGTAGGTTGATAGGACAGTGGTGCAAATGGGGATGGCAAGCAGAGAGTAGGACACAGGGAAAAAGAATATAGGAATTTGTAGGAGGGTGGAGGGATAGTACCATAGCTATCTACTTCTTCACAATATAAACATAGAATTGTACAAAGAATTTAATGACTTTGGAGTGTCACCACACCAGGGATGGGTGACAACAGCAGAATAATTTGGACCAAATCAAGTGTGGCAAGATGGCAAATAGGTGAAGAGCTATTTATGCATACTTTTTTATGGGACAGTTGCCTATTGTTTTTTTTTTTTTTTGGTGAGAGAAAAATGAAGGGGGCTTAGGAAAGACATGTTTAGGTAGGGAAGGTAAGTTAGATAGCAGGGTTAGACATACAGGACATACAAGACAGACAGGGATGGTGATGCATACAAATGGTTGGGGGACAGTATGACTGTGGATAGGTAAGGAACCTCAGAGTTGCATTCATGTCCATCTTCAGAACAGTGAGAATCTAGTCCCCACCATCAGAAGTGTCATCACTGTCTCCTGTGTCAGATGCCTGGATCAGTGTAGGATGTAGCATCATTTTGTCAATACTATGCATGACCTTTTCCAACCCTGTCGATTTGGGTACTGAGGCACCTCTCCATTAGGCCCTCCATCAGTCTTGTCAGTTTCAATCAGATGACAAAATCACCACCTCTACTACTGCTGCTCCTGAAGGGTACCACTTCACCAGCAGCTGGGGAATAGCTACCTGACGCAGGTGAAGCAGGAAGGGCAGGAGTTGTGGAGGCAATACCAACAGACTGTGACCCAGATGTGCTGGATGCCTGTGCTGCCTGTGGTGGTCCTGCTGCAGCCACATGTGGAGGTATGATGGGCTGAATCCCAGTGATCAGGCTATTTTCCTGTGTTAATGGTCATTTTGTTTTCGGCAGCGAAAAAAAAAGGGCAAGATTGGATGAGGAGAGTCAAAAAAGAAAGAATTAGATCAATCACATGTTACACTACTTAATTATTTCAATAAATAAAACAATATGACAAGTGCATAAGTGCACCTTGTCCACATCCATATATGATGAGAGGGCACAGATGTGTCATAAAATCAATCACAATGGTATGATATGACTAAGAGAATCATGTATTTCACTGCGCCATATCAGATATCTGCTTTCTAAGGTAATAACTACATTTGCAAATATTGAATTGTTAATGTCATGCAGCATCAAATTAACTTTTTTTATAAATAGTAGCCTGAAAAAAATGAGTCTCTGTTTCTGGGTATTGAACCCACACACAATTAATCTGATGCACACATTGCCTAATGCAATATCCAAGAGGTACTGTAGAAAACATGTAGGCTTGATATAAAAGTTAATGGTATGCCTGCTCAAAATAATATGTAGTGATGGACTGAGAATACTTCTGTGCCTTGCAATCAGATACATATGCATACTTACCCTGTGTCTCTCTGAGGTTAGTTAGTCTCTCCTGATGCACCTCATGATTTTCTGTTATCTCTGCTGCAGCTGTACAGAAGAAAAAGAAAAAATATATATGAAAGCACAATGAATAACTGCATTGTTAGACTAATTAATACCATATTGTAGACAGGTTATGGGTCCATATACTTACACAAGTGAGGGGTGCTTGCAGTCTTAAATTCATCCTCCCATTAGCTAATCGTGTCCCTCTTGCTCTTCTTCACTTCACTGTAATAGTGACACCATAGCTTTCCAGTGCATTGGATGCCAGTTGCACTGAAGACAGCCTTAGCCAAGTTATTCCAAACCTCAGCCTTATACTGAGACCAAGTAAATCCTCCCTGTAGTAGCCTCCAGCTGTAGCATTTCATGAAGAGTGGCAGAATAATTCTGGACTCCTCAACACCCTACCTTTGTGCTGTAAATGGAACACCACCCTACCACTGACAGCCATGTGTACAGTAGTCAGGCTACAAATATGGCACCCAATTCAGATCTCACATGTAACAGTTTGTCCACAAAGATGCACAGCCTTGTTAACTGCATTTGTGCAATTGTAAGCACAGCAATGGCTTGCCAAACATGTTAGTAGTGAGTACATCAAGAAGACGAATGTGTTAAAAATGGCAATGAGATTTGGCCTCATGCAATGCTCAAACTATTGAGACATGCTACAGTGTTAAACACTGATATGGTTTATAGTGTTGGTTATAATCATAGTTAGTTGGAGGAAAAAATGGTATGACTTGTGACATATTGGCATGCTGTGAGTTAAGCACTGGTAAGAGTGGTACCACCTGGGAATCAAACTCAAGAGAGAAAAAGGATAACATTTTAAACTTTGCTTACTAACTGTCTGCCACAAGAGATCTTATTTGTAAATATGGTAATTAGAGGTATAAGAAATTATGACTGAATGTAGAAATACTTAAGAGATGCCTGTATGTCTATGATTTTTACCTAGTCATTTGATTGAATTTCTATGTAATAGGCAGTGTTTGTGTTTGTAATTACATCTCAGATGCATGCCATAGCACGACCTGATTACAATATAGTGGGTTAGATTACTTTCATATTTTCATAACACATACCCTTGGAGTCAATAAACTCTGTGTAGGTTTTGTGCAGATTCTACAAGGAGTGTTTTTGTGTACGCTATGTTGTTCATCATGCAGCATCGCACCATGCATATTAATGAGGCACTGCCCACTTCAGCAAGGTTTCATGGCTTGCACGAGTATTGCTGGCTGCGAAACCTGTAATATGAATTTGGAATTGCTGATAACATTTCCATGTAAGTTTGCTGGCTGCGAAAGCAGATTGCAAGACAGTATGGCAATTGCTTTTCCCTTTCTTGAGTTTTCTTCATTAAAATTTGTTTTGGGTTACTGCCATAGATTGCTTTTCCTCATTTCAACTATTTCTCTATTTTTTTTTGGGGGGGGCCAGAATTTGAGTGATGCGCCACTTAGCACAAACGTGTTTGGCCATGCTCACCTGGTTTGCGCGAAGCATGGCAGTGCACAGACTGGAATAATGGACCACTCAGGTTGCAGACAAGACCCAGATAGCCACAAACATAAACCAGATGTATTCATTTAATACTGCTATTACTGTTTTGACATTACAGATTATAGCAAGTGCAACATACACAGATGTTTTCTCAACCTTCCTGTGGCAAGAGCTGTAAGTGTAGGACTACTGTACATATGGTCCAGGGTTCAAATACAGCATATTCCATACATTTTTAATGTTGTTCCACTTTACATTATAGTCACTCTCACTTATAACACTTAACATATTAATATGTATATATGTATGAGGGCTGAGACACTAATATTGTGTCAGTTACTTATTAATTTATCTATGTAGTGCCCATTTATTATAAAAATTATGACTGTAGGTATACTGCTTATTAAGTTCATGCAAGTATATTTCTGCTACCTGGACTGCCACGGCCTCCACATTTGACTAACATAGTTAGACAAGTGCCTGTATATCAAATAACCTTGAAATTGCCAAGGAGCTTGAACTTTGTAGTAACAAAACATGTGGACAATAGTTGACTCACTTTAAGCTGTATATCAGAAAGTTGAACTTCAGATTGCTATTTGATGATAGTATTGCAGATGAGAAATGTTTAAAAATTCTGAGCACTTTTAACTTTCTCATACATCCTGTACTACAAATGTATGAAATAATTTATGAAAATTATTTCAGGTTTCTGAGTAAAATGAACATTAACATTAATTATAATGTTTTAAAAGCTGATTTAAAGGAAATTGAATTTATTAAAAAAAATGAATGTTTGCTTTATGAAACCAGACAAGGGAGGGGGTATGTTGCTGATGTCAAAAGAAAAATATAACACTAAAATGTTTGAATTGTTGAATGGTACTGCACATACAGTCACATCTAGTTGTGAAGTAAAGAAAGCCCAGGAAAAAATAAAAGAACAAATTAGGAACTTATTAATAGAGAATAGAATAACATTTGAAGAATTTAATTACTTAAATATGAGTTTCCCATTGCTCCACAGCATGTTTGGAATCTCAAAGGTCTATAAAAATTTAAATGATCCACCTATGAGACCCTTAGTGGATGCTAGGGGGGCTTCAACTAGTGCACGTGCGAAATATTTACATCTGAAATTGAAACACCATCTTGTATTATTGAGTTTCGGCACGTTGAGACAGAATCATTAAATACATCAATATTGAAGGAGGAAAAAGGAGACGGTGACATTTTTATAGAGCAGCAAACCAACATGCTATGTGATGGAGTTTTGCACAATAAGATATTAAAGTTTGGGTCAACAAATATACAAACTCAAAATTTGACCAATGACCTAGTTGGAGAGATTAAACAACAGAAGAGGGTAATACCTGAATCGAGACTGACACCTCTTTTACCAACTGAAACAAATGAACAGTGTTCGGAGGGATTAAATACGCTGGTAAACATGGGGGACACTACTGACTTGAACTGCCACAACTCAACGGACGGTTTGGTAAATATAATCGTGAATAATGACAAAGATTTAAAAATGTTTAATTATACAGATTTGGAAGTGACTAATACTCTAATAGAGTTATTATCAAGGGGGCTTGTACTTCGTAGTAACAAACCATGTGGACATTGTACAATTGTTGACTAACTTTAAGCTATATATCAGAAAGTTGAACTTCAGATTGCTATTTGACGATGGTATTGCAGTTGAGAAATGTCTAAAAATTCTGAGCACTTTTAACCCTCCCATACATCCTGTACTACAAATGTATGAACAAATTTGTGAAAATGATTTCAGGTTTTTGAATAAAATGAACATTAACAGTAATTATAATGTTTTAAAAGATGATTTAAAGGAAATTGAATTTATTAAAAAAAATGAATGCTCACTTTATGAAACCAGACAAGGGAAGGGGTAAGTAGCTGTTGTCAAAAGAAAAATATAACACTAAAATGTTTGAATTGTTGAAAGGTACTGCATACACAGTCACATCTAGTTGTGAAGTAAAGAAAGCCCAGGAAAAACTAAAAGAACAAATTAGAGACTTATTAATAGAGAACAGAATAACAGTTGAAGAATTTAATTACTTAGATATGAGTTTCCCATTGATCCCTAGCATGTTTGGAATATCAAAGGTCTATAAAAATTTAAATGATCCACCTATGAGACCCTTAGTGGATGCTAGGGGGGCTTCAACTAGTACATGTGTGAAATATTTAGATATGAAATTGAAACATCATCTTGTATTACTGAGTTTCTGCTACAGTATTTCTGCTATAGTGTCACTTGATTCCAACTGTGTGGATTTTTATATTGGCGTTAATTTTTATATTAAAGACTTCATTCCTGCTGGATGCAAGTGGACCTGAGTTTTCATTTTATTAAAGTCTGTCCTGTGGTGGTTCCTGGTTTGTTTAAACGTTGAAATTGCATTGCTTGCCACTGTTGCATATCGCTTGCTATCATGCAAACTTGCACATCCTCAGTTACAGTGTTTGTGCAATGCTTCATGATGCATAACCTTTTCAAATGTTGCAAAGCCTAAAAGTGTGCACTCTCAGTAAGTGCAATATATGCAGTCAGCAGGAAAACATCAGGATACAAAATGCAATTGGCGAGAAATTCTCATTCTACATTGTGCTTGATCTATGTTAATCATGTCTGGAGTTTGTGGTAAGGGAGTGCACTTCTGAGTGTAAAAGTGGGGTGTTCAGGAGTCCAAAGTGTTTATTGGACTCCTAGTTAAGGAGGATGGTCCCTGGTTACTGTAGCAGGACTATTTAGGCTCAGAATATAAGTCTGAAGACTGGAATAGTATTACCAGGGCATTGACCAGTGCTACAGTTATCCTCTGCACTGGTGAACAATGCGTTCATCATTTTAATGACCTCTGCAGAAGGAAGTGGGATACCTTTGACCATTGATTAGGGGAATTTAGTACAGGCTAAACCCCACATATGTGTAAGCATCAATAGCAGTGACTAATTGTAATAGCTGACAGCTGAATATAGTCAAGGTTGGTATTCATAATGGTATTTTGTTTTGTTTTGTTTTTTCCACAGCTGCCATGGATTGAGTATTGAATGTGAGATCCCATGCTGCATGACTGGCAAGGATGCGAGAAGTATGTGGCATTTATGCATCAGAACAGTACTGTTATTGCAGCATGAAAAGTTAAACATGGCTTAGTTGGTATTTAATACAGGTTGCATCAAATTGAGCAGGTATATCTCAGCTGTAAAAGAAAATATGAATGCCTTAGTCTGTAGCGCAAAGCAACAGATCCATATTCTCAAATAACAGTGAGCATCCATCTCTAAACTGTAAAAGGAATGTATGCATGCAGTAGTTTGTAAGAGAAAATAAGAGTACAGTATTAGAGAGTAGTTAGCGGCTGTGGGTTTCAAAACCACACTTCCCAAATATGCAATGCTGTTAGGTTTTCATCATTATTGCAATGTAACTTCAGACCTCTATACCAGTGGCACAAATGTTCTGCTGTAAATGGTAATCAGTATAATTGGAACACACATATGTGCAATATATACACACATCAAGGATTGCTGGCTGCAGTTTGAACTACAGTGTGCATCTGATATGAACTAGGTAGTCTTAAAAGTAATAAAGACATTTGCTAGGAGTCTGTAGTTCTAAAAGTAAAGGTAACTGAATAGACTCAAATATTTGTATCAATGCTTTGTATGTCACATATGAAATTACTAATGTTCTTCCTTTTTTCTGTCATCCCAACCCTTATCTTCTCTCTCTTTTTTTTTCATTTTTATTTGCTGTTTTTTTTCTTTATTTCCCCATCTGGTGTGTGACCTGGCAGAACCCCCTCTGGTGCCCCTGCACTACCTGCCCCCTCAGGTAGTTCCTCCCCAAAGGATAGCCCTGTGGTTCACTTTGGGAGCAGTGGTGGAGGTGGTGAATTTATCACCTGAAAAGAACTGCCAGGGTTGGTGCATAGGATTGTGTGTCACACTGCGGGTGCACACCTACACCAGTTGGAGAGCATGTTCTCCATCCTGGTTCAAAATACCTGAATGAGTTGCAAATGCTGGGCACTGCAGCCAGTGGCTCAGTGAGGTGACAGTGATAACAGTCCAGTGGGTGAGGACTTAATTCTCACTGTCACCCAGCTTGACATGCATGGGACCTTGATTTTCCTATCCTCTCCTCAACCATGGTGTTCACCCACCTCTTGTATCCTTCACTGTCCCTGTGTCTTGTATGTCTTGTCTGTCTGCCATTGTTTTATCACATACCCAACTTACCTAACCCAGCCATAACTAGGTCTCTTACCCAACATTAATCTCTCTCTCTCTACAAAAAAAAAAAAAAAAAAAAAAACACCTGTCTCCAAACAAAAAATAAAATAAAACTCATCTCATACATAGCTCTCCATTTTGCATTTTGCACACATCTTCTTGGCACCCTCAATTCACTCCATCTGGCTATACAACATGATTGTGTTGTGGCCACCCCTCTCTCTGGAGATGACATTCCAAATTCAGCTAATATTCTGCATATATGATCATGTTTTTCTGTTGAAGAAATGGATAGCTATAGTTCTTTCCTACATTCCTCTTGCACATTCCTACCATCCTTTCACTTTGTTTTCCCCAGACTGTCCCCCACTTCACCATGTTGCTGTCTTCACCATTTCTTTTCATTAAAGCATAATTGCATGATGCTGCACATTGCACAGCAACGCAAAGCAAGGGTGAATGGCAACAATATAAACAAATGCATTTGAAAGTATCATACAGACTTGCAAAATTACTGCTTGCATCCATATTCAAACCCAATAACATCTGCCTCCAACAATGATGCATTAACATGTGCTGCCACAGAGTCAGTTAAGTTGCAGATATATTTTATACAATCAATAGTAACTGTCACAGTTTAGCAAGGATTTCCCTTAGTACTCCCCCATACTTGTTCCCCATATTACCAATGTCATATCTTACCCATTGATTTTGTATGAAGCCTTATTGCGAGATTCCCAGTTACATTTTATGAAACATTATTTTGGGATACCCATTTAGTTTTTTTTAAAGCATTAGTGTGCAATGGTACACATTGCATATCATTGCTAAGCAACAATAATACAACAGTAGTTCAATGCATTATCTACAGCTGTATTTGGAATCAGTACCATCTGGCCCCCAAAAGGAATGTATCACTGCATTAAGTGAAGTAATACAGCCAGAGAGTCAGTTAAGTATTAGGTGTATGCAACAGCAGTTAAGTCTGCCATTTGCTATTCAGTCTCTAAAATACACCTGCTACTCATCTAAGTCTGTAGCACCATCTATTAATGCATTGATCCATTCCTTTTTGCGGTCAGATAGTACTGGGTTCACATTCAGGTGTCTGTAACAGTTTCAAATACTTTTACATGTAAATCCAAATTCTAAAGTGTGATAATTAGTATGGAGTCTCTATAATATACCTGCTAATTAACTGACTGTGTGGTGGCACATGTTCATACACTCACTGGAGTAGTATGTATGTTTTGGGGCTAAATGGCACTGGTTTTGAATACAGCTTTATCTAACACATGTAACTGTTTTTGCCATTGCTGCACATTGGTGTGTGATGCATACCATCAAGCAACTATGCTTTAAAGAAAAGAAATGGGAAAGATAGAAAAGTGGTGAAATGGGGAGTAAGCAGGGAGAAAAACAAAAGAAAGGAGAGCAGGAATGTGCAGGAAGGTGGTAGGAAAGAACCATAGTTATCCATTTCTTTAACAGTAAAACATGATAATATATGCAGAATATTAGCTGAATTTGCAGTTTTATCCTCAGAGAGAGAGGGGTGACCACAACACAATCATGTTCTATAGCCAACTGGACTGAATCAAGGGTGTCAAGAAAGCATGTTTGTGAAATGGAGAGCT
Organism: Protopterus annectens; assembly: GCF_019279795.1. NCBI lineage: Eukaryota > Metazoa > Chordata > Ceratodontiformes > Protopteridae > Protopterus > Protopterus annectens. Next base: position 1,260,133,203 of record NC_056744.1, read on the forward strand.
ATGTACTGGATGAAACTTTTTTGGGACAGGTGCCCACCCCCCCTTTTTTTTTTGAGAGAGAGAAAGAGAGAGAGAGGGGAATGTTGGGGAAGGGGCATAGATATATATGGGTCAAGTAGGTTCGGTAGATGAGGAAGCAATTGTAGACAGACAGTGTCTTTACTTTTAATGCTTCAATAATAGTACTGTTGGATGCATACATACTGCATGGTTTTTGCATCCATGCCAGTCTATTGGCATGGGTTTGCACATTCAGTTCTCAGTCTGTGACGAGTGAAACAGAACAGAACAAAATACAATTGTGAATACCAATCCTAACTATATCCAGCTTTTAACTCTTACAAGTAGTCTCTGCAAGTGATACTTACACATCTGTGGGGTGCCCCAGTTCTACATTCAATGATCCAACATTTAGGGATATCCTTCTTCCTTATCTGGTAGTCTCTGTAGTGATTCCTACATTGCTCACCAGTGCAGGTGATACTGGTAGCATTGGTCAAAGCCCAGGCCAGACTATTCTATGCCTCTGACTTGTAATCTGAGCCACAATAACTCCTGTGCAATAGCCTGGGCCCATGCTCAATTGCTAGGAGTCCAACAAACACTTTTGACTCCTGGACTCCCTGTCTTTGAGCATAGAATCTCATAATCTCTCCACACACACCTCCCATGCCTACCACAGATCAAGACCAATGTAGAATGATGTTTTCCTGCCAATTGTACCTATCATGTGCAGTGACAGTGTACACTTTTTGCAACATTTGAAAATGTTGCACATTGCTTACCATTGTGCAATCACTGTATTTGAGTGTGCACACTGGTGGGCAATTTGTTTGTGTGATGGACAACAGTATTAATTAATTTAATGAATCCAGTTCATGTTTGTGGCTGTCTGGGTCCTGTCTGCTACCTGGGTGGTCCATTTGTCCAATGTGTGCACTGTCGCTTTATTTTCAAACAAGCTGAACATAGCCAAATCTGTTTGTGCTAAGTGGTGCATCTCGCAAACAGTGCCCCCCCCCCAAAAAAAAAAACAACTGTGAAATAATTGAAATGAGGAAAATCAGTCTATGACGTATGCAGTAAAAAATGTTGGTACACATGATATATGTCTACATAGGTCTGGATTTCAACTGTCACTCCAAAGCACCTTCAGAAAACAGGATGTGTGTCTTATCTATTTTTGCCACACAAACAGCTTTGCAGCAAAGAAATGAAGTAATTTCTCACACAACCAAGTTCAACTGCATGTACACTGATGTTAAGGAATACACTGTTATTTGCACAGTTATGATATTTAATATATTTGGATGTAGTGCACTTAGTGATCAACCAATCTGTGATGATTACTGCTTGCAAATATATATCTCTGTCTTACCTTTCTATGTTTCTTAGTCATTAATCAGTTAGCTGACCAGTACTCAGAGACATGCAGTGTCAGGCCAGTCTGTAGCATTTACCTTAAAATACGTGAGGATATTAACTGGGAATACTATGATATTTATTTGATTTATTATTTATTGGCAGAATCTCAGTTGCCATCAAATGAAGAGCAGGTTGGATGGCACAAATAAGCATAGACTGCTCTTCTGCAGGGGAGCAAAGGTGAGTTCCTGTTATGGCACATACAAGGGTACACTGTTCTTTCAGAGGTGGCTGAACCAAGCTGAGTTATTGTTATGGCACAAACAGGGATATGTTGCTCTTGTTACTCTCCTTGTTTTGTATCCTGCCTGTTTGATCTTGTGAGGGTTGTGACATCAGAAACTACAATGTTTCATTACTTTCTAACTTCTCTCTGTAATTATTTTCCATTACAAACACATAGTGCTAAACCCAGGGCATGTAGTGATCATCAGTACTTTGAAGGGGTATGAATGTGTGAATCTGTGATGCTTGAGGCCTACTACTTGCTAATGGACACATACAGGTCAAATAACTCTCTGCTGTTGCATGTTACATTAACTTCTGTACAAACTTCCCTTTTACTTGCTTACTGTACCAAGTGATGAAACATGCCATAATATTTTTATACAATACAGTGCATGTTCAGGACTTACATTGTAAATGCAGCAGTTGTCACAATGTTAATTCAAGGCTGACTGTGATGCAAACAGTATACAGCCAATACATGGGGAGGTAAAGGCTGAGGTTGGTATAGGTCGCAGAGTTCTTATAGTGTGTCCTTGTCCATCCTGTAGCACTCAACAATGTCCATGTCATGTATATTGTGATAACTTATATGTGGCATGAAAACTCTTCTCTGTCTCAGCCTAGGCCTATTGGTAGCAACAGTAGCCCTGTCTGCAGCTTCTGGTACATACAAATGGATTAAAACAGCAGCAGCTCCTAACATTCTGTTTGCATAGGCTTTCTGTGTTGTGTAGGCTTTCTGTGTCTGTACTCCACGACTTTTAAAATCCGCAGGGAAAAACAGTATGGAGCCAACATGGATGCTTTATAACTAGTTGAATAGCTCCTCCAGATTGGTTGATTAGCATGCAGTTCAGCTACTTATGCTGCCATTAGCATCACTGAAACACAGGCTAAGACAGATGCCATCCATTAATAATCAACTTCATTATAAAAGGGCAAATGTGTAGCTAGTCAAACTGATTGTGAGGACACTTGCTACATGTTTGCAGGATTTCACATAAGCATATTTCTTCACAAGATGTCTTTTACAGAGGAGTATTTAACTCCAGCAGGCATGCTTCCATTTTACCAACATAATGTATATGCTGGAATATATTTATGAATAATATAAAGCAAAGGCTTTTACACATTTATCTGTATAAATTAGTTAGAAGTGTATTGATGGCCTGGCCTTGTTTGTGAAGCCATTTCAGAAGTACACATGATTGACAATACATGAAAATAAAATGCTGTGTGATAAATATGTAAAAATATTTCAGGGAAAGGTTCTTTGAAACCACTTTTACCATTTCAAAGAAGTTTTATTAGCAAAATGGTTAATTTGCCTGTTCTTTTGTGGGTGTGGGGGGGGGGCAAAGAAGAGTTACTGTTATGTCACAAACTAAAATGGACTGTTCTTTTTTTGGGGGGGAGCACCGTTGAGTTTCTGCTATGGCATAAACAAGGATATATTGCTTTTGCTATTCTCCTTGTTTTGTATCCTGCCTGTTGTTAGTATTTCACATCTGTAGACTGTTTTATGTTTTTCCAGTGAGTAATACTGACTGGCTAACTTTACTGTTTTATCTGGAAACAGTTACTTTATAGTTATATGATACTGATGTGTATTCTCATCTTGCTGTCTTTTAGCAAACAAACAATGTTAGTGAGGTGGAGGCCCCATTCAGCAATGCGGAAAACAATATCATTGCTGATGCTCTCCACCATCATAGGGCATTTCTGCTGGGAAGAGGTTGGCCCAATATGGCACACAGGTAACAATTATGACAGCACATAATTGAGAACATCAATTCTGTGGTCAGCCACATCTGAACCTATGAAAAGGTGCACCACAGGGCCACTGACATGATTACTACTGCACAGAGGTGAGCCGCTGCAGTTGCCTGAGACCAAAGTGTAACTGGGGAGAGCCTTCTACAGAATCACCTCTTACCCCCAATGAAGAGATTCTGACAAATATTTATTTTATTTTATTTAACATTTGCTTACCAGGAAAGTCTGACTTGGACAGACCCCATTTTCAGCAGAGGCCTGGGGAGAAGTGCTCCAGATGCATATCTTTGGAATGTGGGAGGAAATTGGAACACCCAGAGGAAACCCACTTAAATGCAGGGAGGACATGCAGACTCCACACAGAAGACACCCTAGCCAAGAATCAAATGAGTGAACCTCTGACAGTGAAGCAACAACTCTAACCACTGCACCACTGCATCACCCTAAATATCCTCCATCGTGAGAGTTCACAGCAGAGGGGACCACAGTATGTCCTTGACATGAGTGACACTCCTTCTGAGTCCCAAGAGAAGTTTCCAGGTAGGCTTTATTATATGACCAGTTAAATACTGTTGTATAGTAAAACAATTGAAATAAATGTTACTTCTGTGTCACATGTCTATTTTTTTGGGGGATTGAAGATTGCTACCGTTATAGGCTTAGTTTGAAGTTGTCAGTCATGTTCTTGTTGAAAGCAGAGTTAATGCAGATATAGAGGAGTACATGTATTACCTCTTGTCTTACTGTTAAATGTGATGATGTCGCCCTTACCTCTTGCTTAACTTCTTTCAGAACTGTCAGGAATCCAGCAACATTTGCATCCTGAAGATGGTAAACCAAATAAATTTATATCAGTACTGCAAATCAATTTAAAGAAATATCATAATACATAATTTCAGGCCTGTTGTCTGTATTGCTGTACTGTCTGTAATAGTGGCAGAACTGTTAGTTGCTTAGCATATATTGCACCATAGTAGTACAGATATTAATGGATGCCTGTTTTTCTTCCTTTGTATCACAGGTAATCATTACAGTGGGGGTGTGGGCCCTATGCCACCTGATGTCAGTGCCTTAGCAGACACTGATGGTGGCCAAGCGGAGTCACAGTTGAGGGTGCAGAGGTTGAATATGACACAGAGGTTGACATCCAGCCACCCGTTTCATTTTCCCTGGACACAGTCAGTAGGCCTATGCCTACCCAGTCCACTGATCCCAAAGATATTGGATAGTTGGAGAACAAGGACAGTGATCAGTGAAATGTGGCTTCTGTGGCTTCAGTGCCTGTTGACTCTGGCCATAGCATCATAGCTAAAGTGTGAGCAAGGTGCCACACAGAAGAGTTTATAGGGGTGCTTGTAGGGTTCCTACTGTCTCTCCTCCACCTGGTGCAGGTGTCACTTCCTATGTCACTCAATGTATGTTTAGAGCCATCATGGAGGCGCAGGCATGTTCAGAAAGCTGCTCCAGACAAATGCTCAGGATTGTAGATGTGGCACAGTCTGACATGCGTGACTGCCTTCACTGTGTTGCTGATGCAATGGATCAGATCAATGATACATTGGAATGAGCAGTGTCTGTGACGGAATGTCTGCTGGGAGGAGAACAATGTCTTTGTGGGCATACATCAGCCACAACATCTGCTGGAAGCCAACATGGCCATGCTTAATTATGCACCTGTAGTGGCAGTGCTTCCACTGCTCTGTCAGTGAGTATGCTGGTCCAAACCCAGACATGGCAGGCCATGACATCATGGTCCTGGGCATTTCCGAGAAATGAGCATGTCCAGCAGACAGCTTTCATGTTCTGGTAGCAACACTGCATCTTACCTTGGGCATGGAGGTGCCAGTGCAACTCCTGGCAGAGCCAGTTTTTGTGGTCGGGGGTGACAAAGCTAAACTGTCAACTCTACCATGCATGGCTCACAACTGTCTGACATACCAAGATGTAAAGTGAGTACTAAGCTTGGCTGTGTTCATGCAGACTCTTACATACCACCTTTACATCAAGGACCCCTACAGACACACACACACACACACACACACACACACACACACACACACACACACACACACACACACACACACACACCAGTTACATGGTTCAGCCTGCCTGCTTCCCTTTCTTACTCATACACACACTCACTGACCTTGTGTGTCAGCCTTGGCCTCCTGCCCCCCACAACACCCTGTGCAAGTGATAACTGTGCCATATTCCTATTTTCTCTGTTTTGGATTCAGGGATACAAAAGCTTTGTGTCTGATTCACAGGGTGCATAGCTACATTAGTGCTTAGTATATCTGCATTTATGTTGTTGAACTGATAATTGTACCTGTCACTTATACTTGTCTTGCCAAGTTATACAGTGGATAACACCATTATTTCCCTACTTTATAGTGTATTCTCTTGTAAGGGTTGTGAAGTCAGAAACTGCAATGTGCCTCATTACTTTCTAACTTTTTGCTTTAATGATTTTTCCAGTACAGACGTAAGGTGCACATCATAAGTCACCCCATCACATTCAGATCTCAGGATTGTATGACAGCACTGTAGTCAATTCTCATCAGAATGTAATACAGTATAATGCTTTCTTTTGCATGTACCTCACCTGACACATGCAGCAGCTGGACAGACCACAGGGCTTACTCATCAAGATAACTCAGGGACTACAAACCATGCCATGATGTATGTGGATAGATTAAAAACTATGTCACTGTAATCTGTCTGGTATAGGATGAGGTGATGTCTGCCTGGCCTCCAGGCTAGTGTCTGACCATGACTTGGTAGGATGACCGCATGTCCAGACATCTGATATAGCTGATGACATCAGCATTGTCCATTGAGAAAATCAGAATAACAGTGTCCCACATGCTGTGGTAAAAGGCTATCCATAATGTCAAGCAAGAGCACACAGTGTTGACTGCAGTGAACATAAAACCCTACCTAAGTATACAGACTACAGAACACAGTACGTAATGCAAGCACCATGTCACAAGTCTGACTTTTGTAAGACTGCAGTTGAACTTATAGTACATGACATCAGCAGCTCATGTGTGTGTGATAAAATGTTGGCAGGCCTGCATAGGTTTATAGCTTCATAAGTTCATACAAGGCTACTACCATATCAACCCTAGGTTCATAGGTTCATAGGTTCATAGGAGGTTACTAGGCTAATGACTCTAAGGCCTTGTTAAGTCTACCAAGTTGTACCATTGTTTCCTTATAGACCAAGATATGTAGTCCATATTTGTGAGTCCATGATCAGCATTGGTTGATCCTGTCTTAAAGTGACAGTGTAACCCCTGGGGAAAATCTACACTTTAATAACCAAAAAACGAGGAAACAGTCCAAAATGTAACTAGTAAACAAAACACAGGATTGGATTGAGGACATAAAAACTCCACTCTTTATTGGATCACACAAAAGGCTTAATGCTCCACAAGAAATGAGTTTTCATCCAGGCACCTCCCAGACTTCATCAGAAAGTGCACAATAATGGAAGTGCCTCATTTAAATAATGATCAACTCGCAATAAATGGGGAACCAATTACTGACTTAAAAAGACATGCACAACACAAAACACACCTTTAAAAGATAAAAAAAAAATTAAAAATTATTTTAAAAAAATATTTAAAATTAATACAATGCCATGTAGTGTTGATAAACAATCATAATTTAGCCGCTCTAGGTTTTAACAGGGTAACAGAGATATGTGATCATTAAGACCCAGGAAACTACTGGCCTCCAAAACAATTTGCCAGTAAGTTTCTTGATAAGCCAACTTAGATTTCCAAGGGCCTCCCCTGATATCCCTGGGTAGAAGCTCCAACACAAAGAAAGTAAAATCAGCTCCCCCACAGGATAATGTATGCCTGTACAATGCATTGTTAGTATTGCATTTTTAATACCATTAAAATATTCATATATTTGGTGTCTTAATTGCCTTTCTGTTTTCCCCACATAAAGCCCCTCACATTGTCCACAAAGAGCGTTGTAAATTACTACACAACTATGACAGTTGGTGTAAGTTTTACCCATCACCATTTTGTCCCTTCCCTTGATATAAATACTTTCAAAGTGGGTAATGTGGGGACATTGGGGACAGGCACCACACCTAAACGTACCCTTTTTTCTGTGTGAGAAAATGAGAAGGTTTTGATTCTGCTCAAGCAGATCCTTAATATTCTGCCCCCTTCTATAAATAACCTTGAGAGGCTGGTTCTTGAATACATCTAGGTTGGTAAACTCAATAAATTTATCCCATTCCTTTTCAATTACACCTCTAAGAAAATATGAGTCACTACTAAAGTTGGTAACGAAGGCTCTCTTATACTGAAAGTTAGCACCATCACCAGGTTTCCTATGCTGGACTGAAAAAGAGCTACTCCCCAAAATAGGGGGATACTTGTCCTGCCTACCTGACAGGACCGTGTCCCTAACTCCCAGAATCATGTCCTGAGGGTAGCCCCTTTCCACAAACATCCTGGTGATAATGTCACATTCGATATGAAAATCATCATCAAGTGAGGTCATGCGACTGCCCTTAATAGTACCCCTTTTTTGAAATACAGGATGAGCACTCGAAAAACATATGTAGGAATTTGAAAAAGTAGCCTTCCTGTAAATTCTAGATTTAAAGCCCCGTCTCTGTCCTAATTATGGAAATATCAAGGTAGTACATCGAATGCGATGTGGCTTCATAGGAAAATTCTACAAAAGTGGTGGTGTGGGCCAAATATTCAATAAATTCCTCCAGTTTGGGTAAGCCGTCATCCCAAAACAAACAAATGTTATCAAGAAATCTTTTGTACAATTTCCAAGAATTGGAAAAAGGGCTGTTGAAAACAAATTTGCACTCCCACATAGCCAGAATGATGTTGGCATATGTATGGGAGCAGTTGGCACCCATAGCAACACCACGCTCCTGTCGAAAGAACTCACCCTCAAAGAACAAAAAGTTGTTCTTAAGGATGAGTTCAGCCAATTCAATACATACAAAGATGTCATTGTCAGGTACCCCAACTTGCAACCTAAGGGCTTCCTCCAACCATTTTAATCCAAGGTTGTGTGGGATAACTGTAAACAAGTCAACAATGTCAATGGTGACAAAGGACAAATCATCTGAAAACAGTTCAGGCTTAACTAATGAGAAAGTCCCAGGAGTCAAGCAAAATATGTTCATCCCACTTCCACAACTTATTAAGTTTCCAATCTAAGTATTTGGCCAAGGGAGCAGTTTTAGAACCTTCCAAGGCCACTATAGGTCTTAAAGGTGGATCCTGAATATTTTTATGCAGCTTGGGTATACCAAAAATGGATGATACCCTAGGTTTGTTGTTTTCCAAATATGCATAGGTTGCAAAGTCAATGACCCCTTGATCGAACAGATCCTTAAGGGCTAAATCAATTTTATGATAGGAAATGTGGATTTTGATCAATGACACCTGACTGTATTTAGTATCATCGTGCAAGAGGGCACACATCTTGCCTTTATATACATTCCTATCCATTAGCACCATACCCCCTCCCTTATCTGTCTCTATCACCCTCACACTAGGGTTAGAACCCAACCCACGTAACAATTTCTGTTCATCACCAGATAAGTTGTGGGTAACCCAGGTGTGGGAATGCACCCTATGAACTTCCCTCTCAAGTACCTGTTCCAGCTTCTTGAGTTGAGGGTGTAAGGGGGGATTGTATGTACTTAACCTCTGGGGTACTGTAGTCTGATTAGATGTGGCCACCTGTCGAAAGATATACTCAAGATTCAATTTACGAATGAATATTTTTATATCCATAATAACCTTATTGAGGTTACTTCTCCGTGTGGGAATAAACTTAAACCCCTTCAAGAATAGTCTAAAAAAGTCTTCGTTAACATTCAAGTCACTACAGTTAAAAATATTAAACCCTAAATAGCTGAAAACATTTTCTCTAGAAACAACACAATGATCTACACTTTCTCATCCAGTTGTCCCAGTTACGCTTAAATAGGGTCATCAAGGAACTCAGTTTCACGTGACTTGTGAGTTTGTTTCATAGTAGTCACAATCTCTGAGAGATTCTCTCCAGAATGTCCTGTTGGTGTCACAGGCTAGATTAGTTTTATCCCATGTGATTTGAATAGGTGCAGTATTTCCATTAATACAGGGTTTGAGACTACTCTGTATGCCAGCCACAAGTCGCCTCTCAGCAGTTTATATGATAAAGAGTACAGTGACAGGGCCTTTAGTCTGTCCGTGTAGGTATTGTGCTAGAAGTCCCTGGATTTTCTTACTGAGAAACCTCTGAGGTCTCTCCAGCTGCTGCAAGTGTCTGGTGATGTGCATGCAAAAGGGAGCATTGTACTCTGTTATTGGTTTGATGAGGGACAAGTACTGTGGAGTTTTGACATCCTTAGTCTTGAATGCTATGCCCTCACTTTTGAGGTGTGCAATGTAAAGGGCCTTCACTACCACTGTGGACACATTATAATTAAAGGTGAAGTTACCATTAACTTGCCTTCATTCCCAAATCTCTCAACCACTGGGTTAGAACATAGAGGGTATTATTGATAGTGTAATTTTGCATGGATGTCTCCTTTGCTGAAAGGGATAATAGTGTATTATTTTGGGTTAACTTTAAGTCTGTGGCTTTGGCAACAATCATTTATGTATGTAAGCACATTTTTGTAGTATGTTGGCATTGTTTGTGGATTCAGTGACTGCGTCCATTTTGCAGTCATCAGCAAACTTGTTGAGCCACAGGCCATTTCTTTTAATCTGATTTTCTGAGGAATAAGTTCCAAACAGTAGGCGGCCCAGCACAGACCCTTGTGGGACACCACTGGTAACAGGTCTGCTGGTAGAGGTGGAATCCCCACCTATGACTGTATGCATTCTTTTGGTGAGCCAATTGGCTACCCATCTAATGATGTATGAATTAATTCCTAGGTGGGTAAGTTCCACAATGATAACTCAGTGGGAGATTGAGTCAAAGCCCAAGGACAAGTTGAGATAGTCAGTATGTACTGATTTGCCTTCATCCAAGGCTTTGGTGACACTCTCAAAGAATTCCAGTAGGTTTAACAGGCATGAAGCCAAAGTGGGTCAGGTGAAGAGTTTGGAGGTCACCAATATCCTTGTTCATAATGTCCAAGATTATTCTCTCCATGGCCTTACAGACAAGGCTGGTCAGGCTTATGGTTGCATAGTTCCCTTGGTCAGTTGAGGCATCCCCTCTGTGCAAGGGTATTACAGTTGCTGTTTTCCCCTCTTCCAGGACAAAGCCAGTACTTAGACTGTGGTTGAAGAGAGTACACAGTGGTTCTGCCAACTCTTGCTTTAGACTGTTTACTAAGCAGCCTGGGATGTTATCCAGTCCCATTTAGGCTGTGTTTTTGGCATGGACAAGTGTGGATATGCCTGATTATTTGGAGATAATAGGTAGATAACTGTTGACAGGTATGCTTTGTGGTATGCTTGATGAAAACAGGGGAGTAAAATTGTTGCCAAACCTGTCTGCTAACAGGTTTGCTATGTCCTCAGGTTCAGTATGAGTGGTACCACCCACTTTGAATTTGGTGCAAAGCTGGGCCTTCCTTTTTACATTAAAAACATAACTAAAGAATGCCTTGTGATTTAGTTTCATAATTAGCTTTACAGGACTTTACAAGATGTCTAATTTCCTTGTTCAAACTATGGAGAGTGTTCTTTTGCTGAGACTGTTCCCTTTCATCCCTGGACAGCAGTTTATTTCTCTTTTTGTACAATCTATTTATGTTAGATGTTCAACAGGGCAACTTTTTTCATGAAAAAGTTTTGATCCATTTTGGTACAGCTAAGTCTATACACTTTTAAAGGTGTTTATACAGGGCATTTGTGTACACCTCTGTATAGGAGTTTTTACTCTCAGTGGTGGCAGTAAGTTTGCAACTATATATGCCATCGCTTAGGAGGCTATAGTTTGCTTTGCAGAGATTTTTCCATCTTTTGAACTGGGTGTTCAGGTACAATTGTCACACTGAACATGATTGATTTATTGTCAGACCTTACCCAGGAGCGTCTTATACATGGGGTGGTGCAGCGATCTCTATTTTGTGAGTAGTAGGTCAAGGACAGTTGAGCCCCTTGTGGGGGTGCAGACTAACTGTTCCAGAACATTTGTGTTTACAAAGTGCAGGAACCTTAGGGCGAGAGTGTTTGAGCTGATATTTGTATACCATTCGATGGAAGGATAGTTACAGTTACCCATGCCTAGGGTGCCTGGCTATATTATGAGTGACTCAAATAGGTGTGGTTTTCATGGTTCATGTTGGTGGACCTATAGCTAACAATGACATGAAAGTGGGTTTCTCCTACAGTTACTTTGACTTGTAGTAACTCTAAGGAGTCGTACTGCTGAGCCAGTCTTGAGGTGTACTTGTCTTTTATGAGGATGAATTACTTCCTCCTTTGGCTCTTTCATGTTAATTTTGTGACCTGAACATGTGGAAGGCATTATATCCTTTTGTGGCTGGAGTACACTCTGTGGCCTAAACCATGTCTCCATGACTGCACAACCATCAACATCTTCTCAAGTAAAAAGATTTTTAAACTGCTCAGCTACTGCACTGTGTCCCATGGTGTCTTACTGGTGTAATGGCCTCATATTCTTTAAGCTCACATTGTGGTTTTGATAATGCTATATAAAGTGCTTTAACTGCATCTCCCCCTGAACTCTGGATCCCAGCAAGATGTTCCAGCTCAAAGTACTAGTCAAGCTCAATAATAATAGCAAGTTCACTAACCTTGCATTGTGGTTTTGCTAATGTTATATAAAGTGCTTATAGGATCATATGAGTCACTAGGCTATTGGCCCTGAGGCCCTTATAAGCCTAGCCAAGAGTTTAGCCTATGTTTAGACAAGTCAGCACCCAAAGCATATGTCCACCAGGGACACAGGTGGAATCCCAGGGGTGTATTTTCTGTTTCTCATCCAGTTATCCAGGTTGCCCTTTAAAAGGGATAATGAGATACTCTGCTTGACGTGGAGAGGGAATCTATTCCACAGATGGGAGGGTCTCCTGGACACAAATCTGTCCTGCCAACAAGTCCTACTGATGTCACCGACCAGGTTGAGGTTGAGCATGCAGGTTACCTGAGCGGAGCTTGACTTGCAGATATGCAGCAGCCCATCAAGGCGGGGTCTGAGATTGTTTTGTATGCCAGACAGAGGTCACCTCTGTGGAGTCTGTATGAAACTGAGTAGAGGGACAGGGCTTTTAGCCTATCTGTGTAGGGTAGATGTTTGAAGTCCTGGATTCTCATGATGAGGAACATCTGTGGTCTCTCCAGCTGCTGCATGTGCTTTGCAAGGTACATGCCAAAGGGGACATTGTAGTCAATAATTGGCCTTATAAGGGAAGAATACAGGGATGTTATGACTTCCTTGTCCCTGAATGAGATACCGTTACTTATGAGGTGGGCCATGTAGAGAGATTTCTGTACAACGGAAGCAACATGGTGGTCAAAAGTCAGGTTGCTATCTAACTAGGTGCCCAACTCCTTCACAACTGATTGTGTGCTTAGGATGTTGTTATTAATGTGATAATATGTGGGGGATGTCACTCTCCCCAAAGGGGATGATGATGCATTTATTTGGCATTCAGCTTGAGGTCATGTTTCTGGCAACAGTCATTTGTTTGGGTGACACCCTCTTGAAGGATGTCCACATAACTTACAGAATTGTTGACCGTACCCGGCTTGCATTCATCTACAAATTTGGTCAGCCATAGCCCACTGGTTTTGGCCTGCACCTCAGAGAAGTATATCCTCAATAACAGAGGCCCCACGACTGATCCCTAGGTTATGCCGCTAGTTATGGGTCTACTGCTTGAGGTGGCTTCCTCTATTTTGATTTGGTGGGTTCTATCAGTGAGACAGTTTGCTACCCATCTGATATCATATGGATTGACGCCTAGTCGTGAGAGTTTTTCTTTAGCATTTTGGCACAACCTGTTTCATCTAGTGGGGGTGATATTGTGAAGAGGCTTAATGAATTAGAAAGTAAATTTATTCTCACTTATGGGGCACTATTTCTAGGGGTCTCAATGTTGAGGTAAATTTGTAAAATAAAATAAAATGTGTGTGTATTAACTGCTTACTTATATGTGTGTACTTAAGATTCAATATTCAAATGTTTTTTATAAATATTTAAAAAACAAAGAAAAACGTTATGAATTTACTATCATAAATTTATTATATTGGTTAGGCATTTAAAAAATGATAACATTTAAATAGATTAGCTTGATGTTTCTTATGGCTGTTTTTAGTAAATGTGTTGGTAGCACTTTAAAAATGTAAAAAGTTGAATTTACTATTTAATTGTTTAATTAATCTCATTAATTTGTGTATTGAATTGATTGGGGTTTGAACCTGTGTATAAATGTTGATGGTTTGACACTGTGTTTTATCCATTGAAGGTGAATGGATGAGGTACCAGTGGTGGAGTAAAATTTAAACCTCCTTTTTGTGTGGCCCTGCTTCTTGCTTTTTGGTTATATTTTTTATTTTATTTGTGTGCTGAAGTGTTCAACTGTTTTTCATTTTATCTATTATGCCCAAGTGGGGAATAGTGTTGAAGACTTTGGCCAGGTTAAGGTACATGGTGTGACCCATCTTCCTCTCATCCATGGCTTTGGTGACTGTCTCAAATAAGTCAACCAGATTTGACAGACATGACCTCCCCTTGACAAAGCCAGACTGCATGGGGTCGAGTGTTTGGAGATTGCCAATGTCCCTGTTAATGAGGTCCATGATAATCTGTTCCATGGCCTTGCAGATCAGGCTAGTTAGGCTGATGGGTCTATAATTCTTCAATCTATGGGCACTCCATCTTTGTGTAAATGGATGACAGTGGCTGTCCTCTACTCAGCTGAGACAACACTGGTATTCAAGCTATGGTTGACTACGATACCTAATGGTGCTGCAAGTTCATGCCTGAGTTCATGTAAAATGCAGCCTGGGATGTTATCTGGTTCCATGGAGGCTGTATTTTTTGCCTTTGAGAGGGCAGTGATGATTTGTTCCCTAGAGATAAGGGAAGGGGGCAGGTACTGGGGATGTCTTGATTTACTGATGCATCTCCCCCTGAACTCTGGACCTCAGCAAGGGGCTCCAGCTCAAAGCACTATTCAAGCTCAATAATAATAGCAAGTGTTGGTTTATAGACTACCTTCAATAATTACTTACTAACATTGATATTAAACCTGAGGCTTGCACACCCTAGGACCCCCCCACACTTTCTTAACCATACTGCTTAACTCTTAATACTACTTTTCTACTTTTTCCTACATTTCTTTCTTGCTAGCCTTAACTCATTCCCTCCAGTGGACCTCAGGAAGTTTGTACTGTAACTTCCAATGGGTGGAGCATAAGCCTTTTGACAGAAGCAAATTATGTCCTCACATTTCAAACAAATGTTCATATCTCTGGAACCGTAGGAGTCATGAAAGAAGTATAAATGGCAAACTCTTCAGTACAAATCATTTTTATAGTGGTAGTATTCTTTAGATTCTAGATCTTAATCCAAATTATATGTCACAGTAACTATTATATTTGTAATATTTTGTAAACAACTTACAATATCTCAGCAACCACTCAAGTTATACATATACTGTCAGTAGCATTTTATTGATCTAGCTGAGAGGTTTCATATGAGGCTAAGGAATTCTGTCTCCATTGCCTGGCTGTTGTGATATTTAGAAAAATGTGAAAATTATATCTCTATAAATTGTTGTTTGTTTGTCTTTTCGGCTTTTCCCGGTTAGGGGTCGCCACAGTGGAACTCCAGTCCGCTAATGATTGGCAGTTGATTTTTATGGTGCCAAGTTGCCAGCCTGACGCCCAATCTTCAGCGAAGGCACACCCATTCACGCATGTCTTTTGAAGGCCTCTCGACTGTGGGGAGGACATGCAGACTCCAGACAGAAGGCACTCCAGCCGTGAATCGAACAGGAGAACCTCTTGCTGTGAGGTAACAATGCTACCGCTGTACCACTGTGGCTTATTATATCTATATAAATTAATGTTATAAAAACAACAGCTAATATCTATTTACCTGCACTAGACAGAGGTCAAATATTAATGTAGTTGAGTTTGCTTTTGTGTAAGTTTTAAGATGAAACCTTTTAAAACCGTGTACATGGCATGATTTTGGAATTTATTGATGCAAAAATGAACAAGCAATATTTGACACCTACAAGCTCAATAATAATAGCAAGTGTAGATTTATAGACTACCCTCAATAATTACTTACTAAAACATTGCTGTTACACCTGAGGCTTGCACACCCTAGGACCCGCCCCTCGTTTCTTAACCATACTGCTTGACTGTTAATACTACGTTTCTACTTTCTCCTATGTTTCTTTCTTGCTAACCTTAAGAGGAAGATTTTGTTCTTTAACCTTTTGAACAGTCTCCTGTTTCAATAGCGCTTTATTTTCCAAATAGTTTTACTTACAAGCCTTAAGAAGTAGATCGTAACTTAAGCAATTCTATCACTCCACTTGTTACTGTTATAACATTAAACTGTGCATCTCATTTTTTCCTTGACTTTCACCTTACTGATTGTTTTTCTTTTCTGCTCTGCTCAGCCCTCCTATTTCAACCCACTCTATTTGACTTTGCTATGATTGGGCTCAGTCTGCTACCTATCCTACCCCCATTCCCACCCACTCCCTTTCCATTGCATTTATTCTAACATGAACTCCTCCCATCACTTTACTTCCACCGATCAAAGACACATACATAATTCCCACTCACACCTACAACACATCATCAGTTTACAACTACCACCTACATATTAATTGTCAGCCTCATCCTAAGATATCACTTCCTCTATCTCCCAAAACTTCTAACTTCTACCTAAGCCTCCCTCTAGCCTCCAAATCTTAAATTCTACCTAAACTACTCCACAACCTCCATTCCCACTCTGTACTATGTTACTTACCTCTAACACTATACTCTTCACCCTGTCTCTATCATTCTTCCTCCTACTGCAACTAACCTCACTTTAAGATACCGTACAATGTGACTGGGCTAATATATGCCTTCGGGCAGATAGCTCAGTACCAACCTATGAACCTATGAACCTATAAGATACCTATATCACCCACTATCCTACAGCCACTATAACACACAATAAAATGTCACCTGCCAGCTTTTCTAACATATTCTCTAGCCTATATGCCACAGAGTTAATAGTATGCTCAAAACTACAATTTCTTCCCACACTTTTTAATCCCTTAACTAAAACACCACCACCTTAGCTCATAATTACTCAATAAATGCAAAAAAGAAGACAAGAACTCTATTCTTTTCCACCCACAAACTCTAAGCTATCCCATAGTGAAGACATACACCCCAGCCCTGGTCCAAGCACAACCCCTCCTACACCCCCCAACTCCTATAAATCATTAAATATCACAACCATTAACCTCCAAAGTATCAGGAACAAAATACCAAAATTCCACTCTTGAATAGCTCATAACAAACTTGACATCATAGACATCATAGACATCAATGTGACATGGCTGAAGTCCTATATTAAAGATACGGAGTTCCTATCCCCAGGCTTTGCCTGTCTAAAATTAGACCGATCACATAAAAAAGATGGAGGAGTCTGTCTGATATGTCCTAACACTTTCTCTAATATATCATATACCAAGCCTATCCCACAATTCTCCTCAGCTGAAATATTAGTCTCCTTCTTTAGAATAAACAATTGCAAAAATATCTGTATTATTGTGTTATACATTCTTCCTGGCAATAACATTCCAGTATTAGAGGAAATACTGTCATGGTCTTCAAACAATATTGAAAATGAAAGTATAATTTTAGGAGACATCAATATTAATTGGCTTGACATCTCCCACCAAAATCACACCTCCAACAACAAGGTATATACCTCTACCCAACTAATGACACAACTAGATCAAACAAAAGCAACAACAGTGGTTCTATCCTAGATTGGATATTAGTCTCTGACCCAAGAAAAATTGCATCCACAGGAACTCTCCCTAATACCATAAGTGACCACTTACCTGCCTTTATAGTTAAAAAACTACTTCATCAGTTAGCAGACATCACTACAAACTAGAGATCTATCCTATTTCTGTCCCACCACATTTAATGACACCTTACAACATATTAATTGGAACTCATTAAAATTCCTTCCCCTAAATGAAGCAATTGAATTCTTTAGCTGTACATTTCTTAAGGTCCTAGACAGCCAGGTTCTGCTCACTCTATGGAGGGTAAAAACTAAAAACACCACCTGGCTCACAAAACCCACTAAACATCTAATGACTGCAAGGGATAAGGTTGGAAACATTGGCAAAAAAACAAATGTCACCAACCTGGCAAAATATAAACAACTCCATAATCAAGTAAAGTGACTAGTCAAAAAAGATCACTACCTAACTCTACAAAACCTGTATAAACAAGACCTGAAAAATCAACCATCAATTCCCCTACTACACCCAGGGTCAAATAACAATCCTTGCCCAAACCCTGACAAAACACCCACAGAAATAGCTATATTCTATCTCCTATTTCATCAGTACTATTGCCAATATAACTACCACCTTTCCTTCCAACCTCAACCCAAGATGCCCCTTCTTCCCCTACACCAAACTCTGTCTCTCTCACCTATCCCTACCAACACAATAAAAAAGCTGCTCCAGAAACTTAAATCTTGTACCAATGCCCCAGACAACCTACCTGCTGAGTTCCTACAAACTACTGCAAATTCTATTGCCTTTCCCACCAACATTATTATTAACAGATATATTATGGAATCCTATATACCCACGATTTGGAAAAAGGCATATATTCTGCCTCTGCATAAAGGAGGCAGTAACATAGACATCTTCAACTTCCGATCTATTGCTATCCTCTGACCCATCTCTAAGATCCTAAAAAAGTGCATCCACACCCAACTGCTTCGCTATATGCTTCACAACCAAATCCTTTTTCCCACTCAACATGGATTTTGGCCAGGCCATAGCACAACTACAGCTTATATCATTCTTATATCATTCTCTGACACAGTTAACCATGCCCAATAGATGGTAAACTTATCTTCACCCACTTTTTAGACCTTTCTAAGGCCTTTGATACCATCTCTCACTCTCTCTTTCTCTCTAAACTATCTGTCTGATATAGACATCTCATCCCAGTCCTTAGATTGGTTCTCAAACTACCTCACAAACAGGCAACAATCAAGCAAATGGCAAAATTTATTCTCACCTTTCCTCAACACCACTGCAGGTGATCCATAAGGATCCATACTAGGGCCCCTCTTGTTCTGCATCTTTATCAATAACTTTCATATCTCTCTTACCCAAAGTACTGTCGTCCAATATGCAGATGAACTACAATCATCTGTGCTGCCAACTCAACATCTGAACTACACCAACCCACACAAGATGCCATTACTAGTACAGAGATATGGATGTCTAACAACCATCTTGCCCTAAATCCCAACAAAACAAAACCTGTTCTTTTCCTACCTAAAAAATTCACTCCACTAAACAAGGAAAATGTCACCACCCAAGACAAAAACAGCACGATAACTGAAGTCGTACCACATACTAAACGGTTAGGCTTCATTATAGATATAAACTTGACATTTGACCTGCACAGTCATAATAACATTAAAAAAAACACACCAACATCTGAGAACTCCCTATAGACAAAAATACTTCTACCATTCCACAAAGTTATCTCTTGCCTCTCCCTTCCTAGTCCCCTTTCTTCTATATGGTGAACCTCTCCTGAGCAATAGTCAGGCCTCCTTCAAATCCAAACTAGACTCATGCTACAATGGAATCGCTAAATTTGTAACAAACGCAAGATATTCTTCTCACCACTGCTCCTCTCTGATCCAGCTTAACTGGCTGGAATGATTACATCATCTGTCTCTTATTCAACTAACATTTGCACACAAACTTATCTATAAAGCATCTACCTGCCCTTCCTTGTCTTTTCTACTCACACAGTATCATCCACACAGATCTTTCTGATCCAATAATCACCTACTCCTAAATATAATTAAACCAACCCATGCAGCAGGACAAATGCGCTACTCATTTACTGTAGCTAAACTATGGAATAATCTCCCTCAATCAATAAGGTCTATCAGCAATGTCCCTCTTTTTAAGATATACTTCAGACAATACCTCACCTCTCTATGGCAATGTAATTGTATCAAGGATGTAGTTCCTATAACTTGAGCTCCTTTTTCTCTTGCCTTCTCATCTCTGACTTTTCCCTCTCTTGCTGTATATATCCTCACTCTATTTTTTTCTACTTTGTAAGACTCCTATTGTATATTTACCGTCTAAAGTAATGCTATACTTTTAGGTGCTCTTATCCCTAGACTGTGCTACTCAATTCCTAATCATCACTTATGGTTTAACACAGCCTAAACATACTACCTATGCATTATTATTTAACATCTAGCATAGACTATACATCAAGCTCTTCCTATCACCAATTGAACCTACTGCTGAATGATATTGTTTTTGTGCCATGATCTACCTCTCTATGTATGAGTGCAGTATGTTGCTGTTCTGATATCACCATTTATTAGTCCTACATTGAATATTTCTCCACTGAATTTGTACTTGCTGTTCAAAATGTAATGCAATGCTTTATAGTGTATATATAATGCTTGTATAATGTTTGTCCAATATGATTCTATTATTCTCTAGCTATGTATAATGTTTGTCCCATATGATTCTATGTTTGTATTGTGTAAGAGTTATACTTTGGAGCTTTTCTCCTGGGTCTCCACTGAAAATGGGCTCACCTTGGCCCAGTGGACTATCCTGGTAAGCAAATGCAAATAAATAGATACGTAAATAAATGCCTCCATTGAGTGTTGTTTCTGACTTAGGCTCCTAGCATTAAGCAGCATAACCTTGAGTTTGTCTTTTGAGGATACTTTTACATCAGGAAGTTTGTTCTTATGACATTGCCTAAAAAAACAATGGGGAGGCAAGTACCTTGGCCAGTAATCAAACAGCAAGGGATGACAGATGAAGTCTATCCCTACCAAAGCAGTATGGTCTGTTGACCATATCATCCCAGCCTGACAACTACTGGATCCTCCTGGAGTGACACCAGTAACTAAGCCAATTGTTGAAGTAGATAATTATTTTATTTGTAGTGAGGCATTATCCTGGGTGAAGATAGAATGTTTCTTAAGACTACAGACATACCTGTCTGGGATACATAATCTGAGATGTCAGTCATATCTCTCTTCATACAGTCCAGTGAGGCACATCTCAAGTCATTTACTCCAACATGGAGTGTGGCTGAGCTGTAGCTGTGGTTGTTGCTGAGAGACCTGAGTGCATGCATGACATTGTGGATCCTGGCACCTGATAGGCAGCTGACTGTGACTTTTTCCTTGTACAACCTGGTGAAGGGGGCATCTGTGTGTCTCACTATGGATTTGCCTATGACCAAGACATTGGTTTTGAGGTGCTTTGCCTTAAGAGCTTAATGGGTGAGACACTAATACATTTGTTTTTATGTGTAGTGGGTTCCATTGGGACTGTCATGTGTGCAGAAGGTTTGCTTTATGAGGTCTCTGCTCTTTTGGTAAGCTTGTAATGAGTACCTCTGTATATATGGGTTTATGTGTTGTGCACTTTGTTGAGGAGGTGAAGTGTGTGTGCTGACAACCTATCTGATATCTGGTTAATTGTTACTTGGCAGAGAGAGCATTTATTCTAGATTCATTGTATACTTGCATTTCTCACGTATTGGTAAGGTAAGTTTTAGGAGTACATGGTTTTCACTATACATAAGGCAATAGACACTTAACTGTGTAAAAACACAATTACCCTTATTAAGCATATTTAGATGGTCATTAGCAGAGTGATTTTGTGAGCAGAAACAACTGAGCCCGTCTATGAGGGACATAAGTATCACCCCAGAGGCTGTAATAAGCTCTCACTGCATGTGAATCAGTGCCCCTCAATGACACTGTTCAATAGCAACCTTGATTTCTGTTTGGTTGATTGTACAGTCACCTCTGAGCTGGCATCTATGTCCCTTATGGAGAGGGCCAGCTGGTGCTGCTCACAAACATACTCTGCTAAAAAATAACATCCCACTATGCTCAATAAGGCTACTTGTGTTTTTACATAGCTAGGCTTCTATACACCCTAGTGGTATTTGGCTAGTAGACTTATATGAATCTATGAAGCTATGTGCCTATGCAGGCCTCCCAACCTGTACATTGATAAATAGGGATTCTGTTCTCACTGCAGTCAGCTGGGGGTTTGTTTGTGTTCTTGCTTGACATTACGGAAAGCCTTTTACACTAGCATGTAGGACACTGTTATCACTATATTCACCTCACCAGACACTGCTAATGTCATCAGCTATAAAGTGTTGTCTGACACACTCCAAGTCGCACTTGAGCTGTGGTGCTTGTGTAAAGTACTGTGTTCTGTAGTTTGTTGTTTGACACACTCCAAGTCACATTTAGCTGTGGCACATGAGTAAAGTACTGTGATTCATAGTTTGTGTACTTAGGTAGGGGTTCTATTCTAACTGCAGTCAGCTTGGGGAGGGGGCATGGGACAGCTGTTGCTTGACATTACAGAGAGCCTTTTAAACCAGTATGTGGACTGCTGATGTCATCAGCTATAAAGTATTAAAGAAAAACGGAAGGTGCAACAAAGTCAAACGTGTTGTGGAATATTTCAGCGTTATTGTGTATTGTTCGTGGTTTGTCATTAAACTGTTAGTGACACAATCCCTGGTTTTTGGTGCTTCTTCTTGGTTACAAGCTATAAAGTATTGCCTGACACACTGCAAGTCACACGTGAGCTGTGGTGCTTGTGTAAAGTACTGTATTCTGTAGTTTGTTGTCTGACATGCCAAGTCACACTTGAGCTGTGGCACTTGTATAAAGTAATGGTCTGTAGTCTGTGTACTTAGATATGTAGAGGTACTATTCTCACTGCAGTCAGCTTGGGGAGGGAGTGTCTGACAGCTGTTGCTTGACATTACAAAGATCCTTTTACACCAGCATGTGGATCACTGTTATCTTGTCTTCAATAGACACTGCTGATGTGATCACCTATATTACATTTTTGGATATGCAGTACTCCACCAGACAGGGTTAAAGACTGTCCTGGAGGTCAGGCAGAGGTCATGCCATCCTATATAATAACATTTGCATTGACATGGCTGTTAATCTAGCCACATACATCATGGCATGGTGGGTAGGCCATGTGTTATCTTGCGGAGAAAGCCCTGAGGTCTTTCCAGGTGCTAAATGAGTCTGGTGAGGTATATCTAAAAAAGAGCATTATACTCTATTAGTGCTGTAATGTAGTTTGATTATAGTGCTTACAATCCTAAGATAGCAATTTGTACACTTGGTGGTCAAAGTTCATATTGCTATCTAAATGTGTTCACAGTGCTTATATCACTGAGTTTCATAGCAGGACTGTTGTCAATGCTGTGATTAACCTGGACTATGCTTTTCAGAAGGACAACATTACAAGCACACATTTCTGCATTTATTTGTGGAGTATGTGCTTTTGTCACCATTCCGTTGTGTGTGTTGTCTCCTCCTGTTCTATGTTATCACCATTAGTCGACTCAGTGATTACAAACAATATGCAAGAATCAGCAAATCTGGAAAGCCAAAAGACATATACTTTAGCTTGAACTGTCAAGAAATGCAGTTCAAGCAGTGAAGGGCCAAGCACAGATCTATGGGGTTTTCTAATGGTGACAGCTCTACTGATCCTGGTTGATTCAACAATTGTCATATGATGTGTTCTGTCAGTAAGCCAATTGTTTACCCATCAACTGTTATAAGGTTTAATCTCCAACTTGGGGGGTTTCTCAATGATACCTGAATGTGTGATTGTGTCAAAGCCCTATGCCAGATCACAACAGGCAGTATGCACTATGTTATCTTCCTACAGGCTTATCACAAGGAATCAGTGTCCAGTGACAACATCACAGATTACCTATGGCATGACCCAGCACAAACACCTTCCTGATACAGTGCAACACACAGTTCAACACACCCTCCACAAGATCTATGTTTCCAGTACAAGTGTGTACATCCGCATTTATCCACCTGTTCTGGGGGGACAGCACCTGATGCATGCATGTATAGAGACAGCCTGACTCTCCTCAATTGTAAGGTAGACTAACATGTCATCATGGACCTATTCCAAATGTATGCTAGTAATATTCCAGGTGTATGCAACAGACCTGTGTGAGTTGTTACTGCTACATCAGGTCCATTACATCTGATAGATGTCCTCAAAGAGGTCATCCAGGGCATTCATAATGGCAACATTATCATTGTGTGGCATTTGAACAGGTGAAGGCATTTGACAAAAAGTCACACTGTGGTATTCAATCAACACTGTCACATGTGGCCATCTAGAGCTATGTCACCAAATGGTTAGACCAGTGTATGACATACGTGGTATCTCACTATGTTGAAATGTATGGCATGACATATATCTCAGGTCCAGTGATCAGGTCAGTACACTGGGGGTGTCTGAAAGGCCTTTGCTGCCCCTTAGTTAAGTGATGGACATCACAGATCACATACACCTGCTGTGTCCAAACAGCTTCCTGAAGGACTACAACTTGTGGACAATAATCAAGTCTAACTGTAATATTAGTATAATAAACACAGTATAAACACATACTAGAGACTGCTGTCACAGCCACAACTACATTGCATTAATGAGACACATGGAGGAATGTGTTGCATCAGGAAACAGACACAACACCCAAGTATAATGTGGACATTACACCCTATAATCAGACCAATAGGTATGTGACCTGTGTCTTGGGGTACAGGATAAGTGGTACATCCACCAGCATGTGGTCACAGTGCTGACTACTCCCTTGACTGTAAGACAAGTATTGGGTATGTGAAGGACATGCACATCAGAGGGCATATGAATGTCATGGTTCCAGTCTTCATCACACCAATAACTGAGTACAATGCATCCTTCTCCATGTACCTCCCTACACCTATTCTAGTGATGTGTAACTTAAGTGTACCACCTTTGTCACAGTGCACTGTCACACAGCTTATTGTCCATACCTAGGTATTCTTACTGGGCAGTATACATGAAGAAGGTGCGGAACACCAATCAAGTTGTTAAACCAAATGCATGTGTGCTATCTCTTCACCTTATGCACACACTGTATACATAAGTGTTCGACAACATTAATGACATGTATATTATTTGTGACAGTCTGAACTGTGCCACAGATATATGCCATGCACACAAGGCAACTAATCTATAGTGCCTATACTGTCACATACAGATATAGCAGTGTCCCTCATAACACCTGCTGCAGATATTACAGTACCAGGACAGTGTGTGTGGTTACCCTTACAGAGTGCAGATGCATCATACTAGTTGTCCAGTGTGTGTGCCAGCTCATCTGTTATCAATCCACATCACATATGTTATGTCAGAGGCATGGGATTCCGATATTGTCCATGATTGTGGTTGGTTCTTGCAGTGTTTCCCATGATCTTTTATCTGTGACCAACATGCTAGAGATCTCTGCTGAGAGTTCACTCATATACAGCATATCAGTTTGCACAGCTTCACAATATGCACCCTACCTCAATTGCATGTCAGATTCCTGATAGATGTCCTCTGCATTATTCATGTAAGGATGCTTATCTCACACATACATCATCCCCATTATGTCATATTGTGTGACTGTATCTTATTAATATGTGCTTGGTGTTGCTGCTACAACCATCTTCCATTGACATGCCCTCCTCTGCTGTACATGCAGGAGTTTCACCTGTACTCCCTGTGTTCATTCTTACAAGTTATCTGTGTTGTCCCTATTCAATACGCACACTTCCCCTGAGTTATCATTTTACTTGGCATTCCCAAGTCCTGGTACAGATAATTAACACAGGAATGGGATATCACAATACTCTGTACTGTGGGTACACTGTCCTGTACTGTGTTTGAACCATATACTTCACATTCCTACCTCCCAAATGTCCAGTTATTCCAAAGATGTCCAGATGTTTTCCTTATCGAATATGTGGCTTTCTTCCATAACACTGGGATGATCTCTGTACTGTTGTGACTCAGTACGATAGACATTTGGGTGAGTATACCTTTCAACTTTCCTAATCTGTGCAGAATGTCCAGTTTTTGTCTCATCTTTGTCAACTTTTCCTGATAATTTGTTTTCCTGGCAAATCATTACAATTGCAAAAATTGCAGAATGACATTTGAGTTTCAAACTTCATAATCTTCAAAAAGTTCACATTAATGTACAAACTATTTATCCCTACATTTGGACTCACTCTGCTTGCCTACCCTGCCCCCATATACCGCCCACCCCCCACCATACCTACATTTAAATCCACAAAACACACCCCTTAACAACTCATCATATCTCATCAATCATACATATAATTGCCAATTACCCATAAAATATAACACAGATTACTTTTCTTAACCTACTATTGTCCCATTCCTATAGCAGGCACACCTTCACTAGCTACTTCCTACACCCTTTACCAACACAACACTTAACTCCAAATTATATACAAGCACAATGTTGCTCCAGCATCTTATTCTACTTAATCTGCTAATAACTTCTTACCTTCTTACTTGTAATCAAACCCAACAGGTAATAACTATCTACTCCCCCACTAACCCACTCAATACTCCACCCTATACTCCTTTAAACAAATCATCATGTCTCCATAAGTTTGTAACACCTCCAACATAGACCTCTTCACACTTAACTCATTACATCCGAGTGACGTCTCCAGGTGCATCTGCAGTTACCTCCTACTGCTCCTCTAGGCATCAAATATTACTTGTTCATACTTGCATTAATAATTCCAAAACCATGCTACATACAAGGTTTTAGAATATTTTATCTTGAAGCATACATGATAGCAAACACAAGTGTATTTATATTTGACCTCTGTCAATGAGTATTTGTTAGAATTGTAAGGTGATAACTTCATTTTTAAAGGCTCAGGCCACACCCACTAGGAGTTAAAGGTACACACTCAAAACAGTTGTCCTGGAGTGAATGAGTTTACAAACTCACAATTAACCCCATATTTACTGCACAAATATGTTAAACTAGTTACCAGACTCACACACCTATTTCTATTCAGCTCCTCCCTGATCAAACTAAGTGGTGACATGCATCCTAATCCAGGACCTCAACCTACTAATCAAACCACTTCATACTCCAGACAACACTTACTCCCCAAACATCACTCATCTCCCACATAGTAGCTCCAATCTGTTAATACTAAACATGAACCTAAGAAGTATCTTAAACAAAAGTCATGAGTTTCATGCAACCATCACCCATTACTCACCCAGTCTAGCTGTCCTAACAGAAACATGGCTAAAACCCCACCTACCAGATATATAACCCATGGTTATAACATCCATAGACATGGCAGGACACATAAATGAGGTGGCAGCATAGCTGTAATTTATAAAAATGCTATTGAACTAGAAAGATAACCCCCAGACCTCTTGAATGCAGAAATTTTAATTACCCACTTTCAGCTAAACTCCAACAAACACATCATTATAATAGCTATATATATCCCCCAAGTAACAACCCAGACATTATTGAAGACCTCCTTTGTTGGCATGCCTCCACTTTTAGTCAAGAACAATAATAATGGGGGATTTCAACACAGATTGGTTAAACTGCTCATCAGATAATCCTTCCAATTTTATTGACCTCCATGGTTTCTCTCAAATTATACAATCCTCTACCAGATTTGACAAACATACCAAAAAAGAATCAATCCTAGAATGGGCAATCACAAGCAAATCCTCCCTCTGTTACCAATCCATCACTTACCTTCTTTAACCCCGCATTTGTCCTACTAAAAATATCACTTATAAATTTGTCTGCAACAAACAACAAAAGCCATTTCTCCCCTGAAGTCTTCAAATCCCTTCTGCAGCAATATGACTGGTCCCCTTTAAAAAACCTGCACCTTGACTCACCTGTTAAATATTTCTGTGACAAATTCCTCAATATCGTAAATAATCGAGTTCCCTTAAAAAGATCCATTCCAACTCCAAGCACATACCAAGGCTTACCAATGTCACTAACCAGCTCCTCAAACAGAGAGACAGAGCATGGTCCCTATACCAGAAGACTTTCTCACCTACTGTCAATAGTGCAACCTTGCCAAAAAAGAAATCAGGCAGGACAAAAAGCTATACTGCACAACAGTGCAACAAAAACACCAAAACAGTCCCCAGAAATTCTGAGGAGCCATTAAACAACTATTTAAGCCTAGAAATAGCACAACCCCAACTCCAACCACAACAAATCCCACAGATAGCATTACCTCTCAATTTAAATCATACTTTACCAATTCTGTACTCCCCCTAGTAAGAAAGAACAAGACCCCCTAGCTATTCCTAATGAATTTGGCAGAACCCTCATCTCCTTTGCAATCAAGCCAATTCAAACTAATACCATATAAAATATCTTTCCAAAATTAGGCCATCCTCCCTCGCAGTTGACCAATTCCCTAATGAATTTCTATAACTAGCAGCAAATGTAATCTCCTACCCATATCTCTCCTAAGAAACAGTTCCATTGCTGAGCAGTACATCCCCAAACTCTTGTAAGTCTCCTATATCATACCTCTCCACAAAGGCAGCACCTTTACTGAGTTCTCAAACCACAGGCCAATTGCCATACACCCTTCCATAGCCAAGAT
The DNA here is from genome assembly GCF_019279795.1 of Protopterus annectens. Taxonomy (NCBI): domain Eukaryota; kingdom Metazoa; phylum Chordata; order Ceratodontiformes; family Protopteridae; genus Protopterus; species Protopterus annectens. The sequence continues at coordinate 1,260,161,418 of NC_056744.1, forward strand.
TCTTGAAAAATGCATAGACAGACAACTCCTCAACTATCTACTAAGTAATAATTTCCTATCTGCATCTCAACATGGCTTCAGACCTAAACACAGTGCAACCACTGCCCGTGTTAGCTTTACAAACTCAAACAACCAGCTTAGAAATAGCAACAGCTTGTCTTTTCTGTTTTTTTTTTGATATGTCAAAGACCTTTGATACAGTATCCCACCAAAAGCTACTAAACGAGCTAGCTTCCTTAAACCTAACCCAGCCTGCCCTCTTCTGGTTTCTCAGCTACTTAACTGACCAACAACAGGCAGTTAAGTAGCGAAATAACTCTCAGCCCTATTACCAGTCCCAGTAGGTGTACCTCAAGGCTCAGTTCTTGGTCCATTACTCTTCACCATATTCACCAACAGGCTGAGCAGAGCCACATGTCTTGCAACCATCATTCAATATGCAGAGGATTCCTCTCTCATATGTTTAGCTTTCTCTCTACCAGAACTCCTACAAACAACCCAACAATCTGTCTAAGCCATTGAAAAATGCCTCTCAAATTCTCAACTCACACTCAACCCGAATAAAACAAAGCTCATGCTCTTCACTAATAGCAAAGTACTTGAAAACTCACCCCCTTTCCCCGTCTACTCAGCCAGTATAACTAAAAGTGAACTTCTCCAACCCACCTAACTCCTTGGAGTCACAATTGACAACAACCTAAAATTTGAAAAACACCTTTCTCTAACTATCAGAAAGGTACACATTAAACTAGGCTCACTATACAGGGTCAAGCCATACCTAACAGATGCCGCTAGACATTTCATAGCTAAGACCTATTCTCCACCCTTCTTTATGTCTCACCAATATTTACCAATCTCATAAAATCAGATTTAAAGAAACTGGAGTTCTGTTATAACAAAATTGCAAGACTTGCTACTATCATCCCTTACAGATCACATCACTGCACAGCGCTTCATAAACAAAATTGGATCAAACTACCTCATCTTCTATCCCTCAATGAACTAACTTTCATTAATCCCATCCTCCACCATCCAGACAACTGTCCATCACTCAAGACCTAAGTGCAGCCCTATTCAGACAACAGACCACCAAGATCCTCCAACAAACTATTACTCAAAGTAACTAAACCTAATAATTATTATGGTAACTCTCTTGTCTCCCACCAAATATCCAAGTCCTAAAATTCTATACCTCAAACTATACTAAACACTGGCAACAACATCCAAATGTAATATACTGCTTAAGGAGCCACCAAAAACGGATGCAGGAGACTCGACTGCAAATAACTCAGTTTTAATGTGTGAAAATTCACCCAACACGAACACAGAACCACAAATCTATATGCAACAATTCCAAAAACATGAACGCCTTCCTGATATATGCGTTTTCGTCCAAATGGACTTCATCAGATTCCATTTAAAACTAAAACATACATCTTATATACAGATTTAAAAAAACTTTAACCAATCAATTCACAAGATACTTCGTAATTCATCAAATCAAGCCTCTAATCTAATTAATAATTCATTATGTTGCCCTCATATTTAATACACTACAAAAAACATTTCTTTAAAAACTGTCATTAAAAACTGTTCCTTCAAATTTAACAATATAAATAGGAAATAAATAATAAATTAATTCATTAATTATTAAATCCAAATATTAAAAACAGCTCCATTCATGTTAAACTAAAAGATTATTTACACTTTTAATTTCACATTCGTATTTATATTCGTATTTACTCTAGTGCCATCTGCTGTCAATTCCTAAAAATACACTTTCTATTTTATATTACTGTGTTTATATCTTAGCAGATTTCATCTTGAGTAAAGGCAAAATTGATATGTACTCATTTAATCCAGGTGTTTTGTTTGCTTCCAAATTCACCTGCCACCACATTTCCCTATAAGCTATAATCTCTTCCCAAAGACCCCCTCTAATTTCCCATTTTATCTGTTCAAGGACAAAAAATTGGAATTTTGCTTCAGGGCATATTTTAAAGTGCCTAAATAGTGCATTAGTTTCCTTTTCTTTTTTTATTTCATAAAGGTGTTCATATATAAAAGGATGAACATTTTGTACAAACTGCTAAATAAACTAAACCTTTAGATTGGCAGTTGTAATAACCTTTGCTGTTCACCCATTTGTCTCTACTTTTTATAAATATTCTTTCTTTATTAACTAAATACTCACACTGATTGCATGTTCCACACCTAAAAGTTCCCTTTTTATTTCTTGCTCCATTTGATCTTTCCATACTGTCCCTATTTTTTTCTAAAATTCCTTTAATACTTATAGTATTCCTAAATACTACCTTAGGGGAATATTCTGGTAATCCTTCCAGGTCACTTATAGCCCTGAACCTATCCCATTCCTTCTGAAATACATTTTTTACGTGCCTATTTAATAAATTATATTCCAAGACAAGTGCCTGTTGAAAATTCACTTCCTGTTCCATTTCTCTATTTTTTTCTTTTTCTTCTCTTATACCCAAAATTGGAAAAAATTTTTCTTTTCTTCCTTTTTCCACTTCTCTTATTTCTTTCACAAATTTTAATGGGTATTCCTTTCCAAAAACATTTTTCTAATAGGTCACATTCCTTTCTGAATTTCATTCTGGACCCTCTTACAAATTGTCCTTTCACTATATTTTTCTTAGTATATACAGGATGGTCACTATTGAAATGTAAAAGGAATTTACATTTTTTCTATGAATACTTGTTTCAATCTTTTTATTTTCCAAATTAATTTCCACATCTAAATATGAAATAACTTTAAAAGAATAATTGTAGGTAAACTGTAAAACTCTGTAGTCTGTCCTAAATATATAATAAAATCTTTTATTTTTCCATACCACCTATCCAAAAAATTAACAGCATAGGGGATTTTATTAGGTATTGTTCCTCCCAAGAACTATATTCTATTGCTACTCCTTGCAGCTGTTGAAAAATTCCCTTTAAAAGTAATGAAATTATTTTTCAACACTAAATCCATTAAGCCTGTGCACACCACCTTTTCTTCTTGTGTCAATTTTTTGTTTTTGAAGATTTCTTCCTCAAACATTATCATTCCTGCACTATATGGGATAGACCCAAATAAATCAACTATGTCAATAGTTACTAGGATTAAATTTTCATGGTATTTGTCCTCTTTCAAACATCTTAACAGGTCCCATGAATCTTTCAATCTTACTTCCTTCTCTTGCCATACATGTTTTGTTTGAAAATCCACATACTTAGCCAAGGTGTGAGTTGAGACAATGGGTCTCAAATATCACGGGCACCTTAGGTTTGTCTACTTTCAAAAACTCTAATGTTTTGATGTTTATAAGATTTTCATACACCATACTTTCCAAAATATTATCAATTTTCTTATAAGCTGTATTAATTTCGTTCCTAGAAACTATTCCATACTTAACTTCATCTCTTAATATTGTATTCATCTTTCCTTCATATACCATAACATCCATCACCACTATCCCCCCACCTTTATCGGGCTTCATTACCCTAATATCTTTATTAATTTTGAGTTCTTCTAATATATGATATTCATTTGGGTTTAAATTTTCATGGATCCCTTGATACTTCATAATTTTCTCCTTTTTTCTAATCTCTTTTTCCATAATATTTTCAAAATTCTTTAATTGTGTATGTATATTAAATACAGACTTTTTTACTAATTGTTTCCCCTGTTTCCTTCTATCAATTATATTTGAATTTATACCTTCTTTGTAAAATAGTAATTCTAAATTCATTTTTCTGACAAAAAGTTTCATATCGATTAATGTTTGGGTGGAATTTCCTTTGGTGGATGGTATAAATTTAAATCCTTTTTCAAGTAACCTGAAATGGTTGAATTCTAACTCCAATGTACTTAAATTGTAAATTGTAAAACCATCCGAAGTATACCTACTACCATCTATCTCAATACTTTTACCCATCCCATCTCTTTTTGAGTTAACATTTCCACACTTATTACCTACGTCCTTTCTCTCATTAGTCTCAATGTATGTACTAACTATCTCCTGTATGTCATTATTGGTGGGACTGAGGGTACCATACACTAGTATCTCCAATGTTGAAAATTTTCGTTTCGTCTATTTTCTGACCTGTTTTCCCCCCTATATTCACCCAGGGGTGGAAATTCTACTTCATATTCATTGTCAGCCCACAGACGATCTTCATAACTTTCCTTAAATTTTCCTGTTCTTTTTTTGGGGTCATTATAATTGTTTTGATATTTATTCCTATAGAAGGAGGGTTTAGGGTAACAAATCTGCATTTCATATTCATGTATGTCCCTCTTTAATTTATCCATCTTTCTATTAATTAGGACATTACATTTTTCCTCAACCTCTTCCTGAATGTCGTAGTATTTCTGTATTAATTTTAAAAATTAAATCATCTTCATCTATCTGTAGTTGGAGGCTTAACAAATTTCTTTCATTTTCTTTAATGATAAGTTTGACAATTTCCAACCACATTTATTAAATACTAACAACAATTCCTTGTGAAAACATGATCCTATTTGGACACTGTTCGGATATTTCCAGGTCCTCAGACCTTTAGGTACAATATCCCTTCTCAAGCATTCAGTTAGATATGCATTTTCTATTGTTATAGTCTTGTATTTGTACATTAAATCTATTGTCAACCTTTACGAGTCTGTGTCATTCCCCCCAGGAGGATGCTGAAGTGTCTGTCCGCCTCCATAGGAGGATTTTCATTAACTTTAAAAGTATACTGCTTTTTTAACCAGTCATTTAGGTCAAACGGTTTGTTTGTTGTAACAGTACCTGTGGAAGCACGACATGCCTGTTTTTGGCTTCTGTTGAGCAAGTCCTTTGAGCCCATTTCATCTGGGAAAAATAAAAGGGGTTTCTCCCGGATCAAATCTGCTACCATTCGGTTCATCACTCTAACCCTCTTCCGCAGAGTCTTACACAAAGGCGTGAGCAGATCAATTAGCTCGGTTAGTTGTCCTACCAGTTTCCTCGACTGCCCACTGTCACTACTTCCTGGGGTTTTTGCCTCCATGTCGCTAAGGTACACCAAACTAAAAAGTAGCTAACTAAAAAAATTCCAACCCACAAAAACGGATGCAGGAGACTTGCAAATAACTCAGTTTTAATGTTCACCCAACACGAACACAGAACCACAAATCTATATGCAACAATTCCAAAGCCTTCCTGATATATAAATGGACTTCATCAGATTCCATTTAAAACTAAAACATACATCTTATATACAGATTTAAAAAAACTTTAACCAATCAATTCACAAGATACTTCGTAATTCATCAAATCAAGCCTCTAATCTAATTAATAATTCATTATGTTGCCCTCATATTTAATACACTACAAAAAACATTTCTTAAAAGTCCTTTAAAAACTGTCATTAAAAACTAAGGACTAATACTGCTTAAGGAGCACCTAACCAACAATTGTTTTTGCTCCTGCACTAATCCAGACTGATCTTTCCATCCTTCCTTGTTCATTCTAACAACCACAATACCTCTTCTCTTACTGTATTCTAATTCCCAATCTATACCTTTTCTCACTGAATTCCAATTTCTCTCTACCTACCCTAAGCTCACTACTCCTTTTTATCCCTATCTACCTATCTCAAGCCTCTTACAGTGCATCATATTCCCTACTTCTTGTACTTCACCTTAATGTTGCCTTAGCTATCACTGTTTAAAACAAGTAACATTAACAGCAATAACCAACCAGTTGTTTGTTTTTTATACCATACATGCATCTTATAAATATTTACCACCAGTGCAATGATATTTACCTACTGATAAGCCATTTTTCTATGTTGGCACAAGCTAGTTCAAGCTAGGTTATCTGTCAGCTTGTTAGTTAGTTAGTTATTTTTAGTTAGATAATTTTTAGTGAGATACTTTTTAATTAAATATTTTTAGTTAGATATTTTTAGTCAGTTATTTGTTAGATTTTTTACTACCTATATTTAAAAAAGTTACGTATTCTCAGTGATTATGTACTTCTTGTATTGTATTGTTTTAATATGTTTTCTGGTATTGCATTGATTGTAATTTTTTTTTTTTTTTTTGTAAAGGAGCTTTTCTCCTAGGCCTCCAAGGGCCACTGGCCCAGTTGGACATCCCTGTTAAACAAATGTAAAATAAAATAAATAAGTTTGGACATGGAATAGTAACAATCTGTCCTTATTTCTGGCCCTTTGTCCCCCCATTTTTATGGCTTCATCCACATGTTGCACTCAAGAATAATATTTAAAAAGTATATCCCTAGCATACCTCACAACTGTCCAGATTTTTACAGAGTGTCCAGATTTTTGCCGTTATTTTTGGCCTGTTTCTCATAAAATGTATGCTTTTCTGACAAATCACTTATTATGATCTGAGGATTAAAGTCACTAAATAATGACAAGTCTTTGTGTTTCAGATTGCGTGTCCTTTAGAAAATGCATGCTAACATAAATTCTGTTATTTTACCAGCTTCCTACGTTTATAAGAGCAACATTTAAAATGTGTCCCTATATTTGTGCCTTTGTCCTTACATTATGTCATGGTTTGTCCAGATTTCTTGTACTAAGAGCTTGGAAGGTATTATTCTTACTTATCATCCTTTGCCCCCATATCATTCATGTCTTTTGTCCTTATTTCTTGCTCTAAGAGACAGCTCTGGTAATCAAAATCACTAAATAATGACATGCCTTTGAGTTTCAGGTTTCATGTCATTCAGAAAATGCATGCTAACACAAATTCTGTTATTCTAGCAACTTCCTATGTTTACAAGAGCAATATTTAACATGCATCCCTATATTTTTGCCTTTGTCCCCACATTATGTCATGCTTTGTCCAGAATTCTTGAGCCAAGAGCTTGAGAGGCATGGTCCCTACTGGTCATCATTTGCCCCCATATTATTTATGCCTTTTATCCCCATTTCATGCTCTAAGAGACAGCCCTTGTGATCATTGTGGCATTCCACACAAATCCGCAGACCGTATGTGCTCTCCTTCACACGGACTCGATACCAAAGTTTGCTTACAAGGTTTCATGGCCAGCAATACTGTTGCGACCTTTTAAACCTTGCTTAGGTGCAATGCTCCTCATTTATATGCATTGTGTGTTGACGTGCTCTGACTACCGTCAGATATACCCCATGTTGGTTCTGTGTGGAGCCTACATGGAGTTTAATGAATCCTGGGTATGACCTATATAAGTAGTATAAATATCTTAAAAAATGCATCTTCATCTTAGGTTGTTAATGCAACAAAATTCATTAGCAGACACAAAAACTAAGTCTGAAAATAAAAACATTTGTTTTGGTTTGACTATTTCTGAATTAGGTTGAAACAAGTAAATAAATATAGGATCTCACTTTGGCATGATGTAGGTCCATATGCCTCAGTCCCTGATATCTTGTCCCCATTCTTGTCAACGCACCAGCAGTATGCATTGTTGTCATAGCACTGCATTGGACGATAATCACCTTTCTCTGCACACTGTGGTATGAAAGCTCCAGGCATCACTTTCACACTTGATGCTTCCTTCTGACACTTTGTCATCACTAAAAAAAAAAAATCACATCAAATTAATAAATAGGCATGAATAATTCATGGTCATTTTTCAGTAAATAAACCTAAGAATGCTCAATAATACTAAACATATTCACACATTTTTAGACTGATCTACAGAGCACCCAAGAATCTCTAAGTTTACCATTTCATCTCTAATGTTTCAACTATTTACTACAAACTTGTAACAAGTTGGAATAGTAACTTGAAGTTATTTTCTAAGTGCTTAGTTTTTCTTATTCTGACGTTCTGAAGATTATTTTGAAGCTAGAGGTTAGACACATATATGTTTGCAGCATCACTGTATGTTACAGCACCACATGCCTTTTGCAAAACCGGCTAAGAGATCAGAATGTTACCTGCGTATCAATAGCTAACAAATTTATTGCTGCTGTCATAGTGGGACCTAAAGATTCAGTTAGTAGAAGATGTAATAACTGAGTAATTCATCTCATAATAATTAGATCAGTACCGGAGGCTGGCATTAGGTCAAACACAGCTAATGCTCTTCTTGTTCCTCCACCTAAAGGTTCTGTATAACAATCATTAGATGCATGCAAGAATAGCCAAATTCAAGGCACAAAAAGGATATGTTTTACTGATGAGTGTAAGATGTTCTAATATCACAGGAGTGTATTCAAAGAGTCATCTAGTGCTTTACAAAAGAGATATTTGTTTTGGTGACTATAAGCATTGGGTAGTCATATGAAGTTGTAGTATGACTGTTTGAACTACCTTGCAAACCTTTTTAGATTATTATTATTTTTATTAACAAAATAATAATTCTCAAGTACTATTCGAAGGAAGCCATGATTAGTATGATCAGTGAAATTAGGTTCCTAACCTGCAGTCGAATTACTTATCTTCGAACGGCATGTTGTTGTTCAAACAGCGCCAGATGTTCATAACAGTGACTGTTTAAAATAACTCAGTCATGGGAATGATGATGTCCCATTTTAGCAAAGAACAAAGTATTTTTGGTGTATGTTTTTTTTTCTAGGCCCAGAATGTTGTGGATAGTGTTTCTGATGGTTTTATATATTATTTTGCATTTCTGTTTCCATTCTGTTGGAATTTTTTTACTATATAGGGATTGTTTCCTGTTGGGGTTGTAATGTGTTAGTTTTGTTGTGGCAAAATATTGCAAATGCAGTGTGGGAATGGGTTTTACACTTGTAAAGAATTTGCTATTCTCTGTAGTTCTGCATCCCTGGAGTTAACGTATTTAAATAATGAATCTTATACCTTACAACAACATATTGTTTATAGGACCTTTAATGTGCATGGCTTTCTATCATGCAAGTAGTTTCCTTTTTTTTAAGATTTCAGTGACACAAACCAAACCTATAAGCAAGAAAAGTAATAAACCACAATAATCACAATAAACAATGAAAGAAATGTTTGTGTATTTCAAGACAGCTCTTTCTTAGCAACTCCATAATGACTCTGTATGTACATGCTTTATAAATAATGGTTAACAGTTCTGCTATGTAGTCCAGATTTTAGCCTGCTAAAACCATGTGTAACTGATCTATTCAGCTTGGCATTGCTACCTATGTGTATTGTATATTTTCTTTGTTATTCATTCATAATGTATGCAAACTACTTCTTTTGTGTATATTGGTATATATTTCTGATAACATATTTGGATATATATTTATACCTTTCTGTTGTGTTAGCTTATCTGGACCCAGATTGTAGCTCGAAAAGGTCTTTGAACCAGTCTAGCCACCTGGTCATCAAAATAATAAACAAATCAAACAATTTTGAGCAGAGATTGGAGGAGTACATATAATTTTATTTATCAAATTTCTAACCTACATGCAAACAGTGATTATATTTTCTTTTACTAAATCTGATTCTATTCACATTAGTGTTTACTTGAGCAAGTTACTTAAAATATTGCTCCCAGGTTGCCCCTGAAAATGGGCTATGTGTCCATTGGGTCCATCTGGTTAACAAATGGGTTATTATAGCAATAACCTACGCCTGGGTGTGGGTAATGCTGGATTTACCCATGGTTGGTGTGGTTTTGTCACGAGGGTGAAGCCCGAGTGGCCAAACAAAGCCAGCCGTGTGTAAATCCAGCATTACCCACACCCAGAAGTGGGTTATTGCTGTTATACAATGACATTATTTAAGAAAAAAAAAATTACTTTTCTTAAATAATGGCATTGTATAATGCTTTCTTGCTGCCCTTCTGCAGCTGTCTGGTATTCTGAGGCAGTTCTGGTGTACTGCGCATGCCTACTCAGTACATCAGAGCTGTTGGCAAAAGCAATGGAGAAAGCAAGATCTCTGTTGGTTTTTAAAAACTGCTTCACTATGTTAAATGAGTTTAACATAGTGAGACAGCTTTAAAAAAAGAAACGGAGAATATCCGTTGCTTTTTAAAAGCTGTCTGGCTATGTTAAACCCATTTAACATAGCGAGACTGTTTTGAAAAAAGCAACGGAGAAAGCAAGATCTCCGTTGCTTTTTAAAAACTGTTTCGCTATGTTAAACGAGTTTAACATAGTGAGACAGCTTTGAAAAAAGCAATGGAGAATCTCTGTTGCTTTTTTAAAGCTGCCTCGGTATGTTAAACTCATTTAACATAGAGAGACAGTGTGAAGCAATGGAGATCTTGCGTTCTCCGTTGCTGTAAAAAAGAGTTATAGTAATGGAAAAAGTCCGGGTGACCGGACCTTTTTCCATTACTATAACTCTGATTTACAATGTGCACGCTGACCAATCAGTGTGTACGTTTTTGAATATTTAATGGGGGGTTGTTGTATAATATTATTGTTATTATTATTATTAGTAGTAGTAGTAGTAGCACATAATGGATCCATTTCACAATCAACATGGTTCATCACATGAATCTCCCAGTAGTGTTTCTCATCTCTAGCATCATTTATTTATGCAGTCACAGGACAACATAGTCTTTGAGTAGCTTTCTGATCTGTGTTATTTCTTACTACACTTGAGAATACCTCTGCCCAGTCTACAGACTATAGTAGCTGCAAATATTTGAGGCAGAAGGTAGGTTTGGGTTCTCTATTTAATACAATGCATTGTTTGCATTCAGGCACTAGTAATCAGGGGCCACTGACCTTTGGATATAGGAGCTACCTCCAGTACTGGCAAATGCACCAGTCTCAGAATGGTTGGTATTATAAATCCCTGCATCAAAAGCACTGAAGTGTCTGCTGTCATCCCCTTTTACAATTGCTACCACTGCCTGACATATGGCAAAACATGCATTCAGTATTCATGCTGGGGAAAACAACATCTCCATCAGGTTGGGGGAGAAGCACAGAACACATTACTAAAGATTTAAAATTGATACTTTCTTGAAAATATAGCGTCATTATTTCTTCATACATTCCCAGATTTCACCTTTAAACTGACATGACAGACTATAAGCACATGGGTAGAAGTAGATAGATGGTTGTCACTGACCAAGCAGAGTTTTTTTTTTTCCGAGAAGCTAATCAGCTAACAATTGCCTTGATAACCCTGCCCCCCCCAAGGCTCCCTGGGAGGAATAGCTAAGAGGAAAGTGCAGAGTAAGTATTATAAAAATGCTCCAAATGGTCCGTCTGGACTCCAGTCGCTGTCAGTTGCTAAGTATATTTAACATAACCCCTATCAAGGACAAGGAACCCCTCCTCCCATAAAAAAGGTTCACATATGAAAAAAAAACATGAGTTTATGTCCTAGGTTTAAATTTGTCTACAAAGCAAATAGGAAGTAGTACACAAAAATAATTCTTAGTACAGAAAAGCGACCATGGTTATGTATTGCATTCAAGCTCACTTGTACTGCCTCATACAATCACTGGCCTTGTTGATACTTTTACAGTAGCATCACAGCTAGACCTGACAATGAAGTTTACTAGCAGGATTCTACTCAGACAACTACCTATCCTTTCGTAAGTATATTACAAACATTCCTACTTTCTAATGCTACCCATAAAATCAGTAATGACAAGTTACTTGTTACACCATATGCAAGGGCTCCATATTTTTTACAGCTAAATGAGGACAGTGCCCCAATCCAGGTTTTAAAACAGACCAATGAAAATTATAAAGCTACAAGACAGGGATTAGAAAAAAGATAGTAAACAAGGTATACAGTTTTGGAAAGAGTTACTATTTTTGCTAGGGTTAAGTTCTGTTTAAAAAACTATTATCAATAAGGACCACTGCATATTAGTTACTAAAATTCTTGAGTGACTACTTCATATGAATGTTTAGTCATGAAATCAGAACTGATTATAATCACCCCTAGATATTTAAAACAAGTGATTGTTGATAAAAAAAACCTCACAATTGCTATTGAGAGCCACGAGGCAAACATTAATTGATTATGCAACAACTTAAGGGGACACCAAGAAATCCTTGAAAAAATTTCCATTGATGTCACACTTCTGTGAGGGATTCCTGTTGGTTTAATAAATAAATCTGCAACAAAGAAGATGGAAACCATGCATACACTTCAATAAAATGACAACGCTATCATAGTGAGCACTTTCACTCACATTCATTTATATAAGCAACAGACCAACCATATGCTCATATGAGCAGGGTCATTGAGCAAACTCCTTTTCAAATAAACCTCAAAGTTTCCTATTTGATTTAGACTTGGTGCCTTGCAAACATTTAATTTCATTTGCAATATGTAGTCTTTCTATTCTACTAGTACTTCAGTAGCTTATTAGTCATAAGTAGAAAAATTCTCTCTAAATTTATTGCAATTAGATTGCTTGAAATTTTAAGTAATATGTCTTATTTTTGCTTTACTTCTAATTTCCTCCTTGAAATTGGACACTTATCTGAGATGTAATTCTTGTTGTGTAAGATTTTTTAATACTATATGCTTGTAAGTGAGCAGTGATTTACAAGAACGGGACATCTGTACTGCTCTTGCATCTGTTAGAAAGTGCCTCTACTTCATTCTGCTGATATTTGATATGAAATCTGCAATCAACAGCATTATATATGTTTCTAAAGACGTGCCTTTATACTACATGTGTCCATCTAAAATTATCTAATATATATACAATTTTATATAAATAATTAAATAATAATTAAAGCTGCATCATAACTTCAAATATTTGTTTATAGTGTCATTATCAATTGCACAGAACAACAAGACTGGGAACAGGTGATATAAATAGTGGCATCTTCCATATTCAGCAACAAATTATTGTCTTCGTTCACAAAGACAAATTTAGGATAATTAACTTCAATAATGCTTACTTGGGTTTGGGGGTATGCTTAGGTCTTTGTAATTTCTAAGCCACATTAGTGGCATTCTCTGAAAGCATTAACATTTGGTAAAACATTTGTGGCTGTAAAGCCTTTAGCATCCCTTCTTTCTACTCCATATAGAATTATATTCCAGTAGGTAGTGTTAAACATGAAGGAGCTCTAGTAATTTCTAAACTGGACAGCATGTTTTAAAATCCCGCTGAAAAGTCTAAACATACTTTTCAAAGGAATTAATGATGAAGTCCAATTTAACATTTTTCATCTATGGTTCAGCTGGGGACCTTCCATTTTAGAAATTACTTCCTAGTTTTGTGTTTATGAAACTATAGTCATAATCCTCATAAAACTGCTTCCACATTTTAGCCTTTTTTTGCAGTCTTACCTGCTGCTCTACAACTGTAGGGATCATTTAGCTCTAGATGGGTGAAAACATATTGTACTCCTATAGGAAAGCAAACACTTTTTAACTAAAATGCCTAAAAAAATAACCTCTGCATATCTACTACTTTCATTACTATACATTGCTTACATCTACACCAATGAGAACAATGCTATAACAAGAAAACTAAATTCACCACTAACCAATCCGCTAAACTTCACCACTGTCTAGCCTTAAAATAGGTTGGCTAGAATTTCCACATTATTTCTCTATCACCCATTGAACAATTACTCATAATATAATCTACAAACCTCAAAACCTAGCCTTAGTGGAACCTTACACCTCTGCATACCTTTCAACCTCTAAGCTCAAGAAATCTAAACAAAGCCTACAATATTGAGAACAATGGCCTAAAATAGGTACAGATTTTAAATATTGTTTTTAGAAACTTAGAAAGTTACTAGAATAACATTATCTGTGTTAGCATGCACTTTCTGCACCATATGATTTCTGAAACTCAAATGTATGTTATTATGTAGTGACTTCAATTCTCAGTAATTTGCAAAAAATAAATAAATAAATAAAAATTATGAGGAGTAGACCAAAAATGAGGTGAAAAGTAAAGACATACTGTAAAAGTTTGGACAACTAAGAGGTTTGATACCCTTGCATGATCACTGCACTCTACAGACAAATCCTTATTAACTATAACTAAAACCAAACACTCTGCTGGTCTGTCCCTGTACTCAAACTATGCCTCCAAAATATATAATTCTATCCCTACCAGCATCAGACAACAAACAAACCTATCTGGATTCAAAAACTTGTTGAAACATTTCAGAAACATTTGGCTCTGCTCTTGCACCTCCCTAGGCTAGAACACCCCGACTTGTACACATGTACATCACCCCTATAGATCTTAAAGCAAATTCTCAATGTAAATGTCCTCCTGCCTTCTATCCCTTTGCCCTTACTGCGACTTCAGTTGCCTCTACTTACCCTCTGACAATTTGTTTCCCTCTATCAAAATTATGTCTCATATTTCCCTCTATCAAAATTCTATCTCATATTCACTGCCGTCTGCATTTACTTCATCTTCATTACAGTTTCTTTTTCTTTACATCTCCTAACAAATATACAAACTACTCACTTTTCCTCATCTACTCTCTGCGTTTTACTCTTACCACCTCCTCTCTGCTTTCTATTCATTTCTCCCACACCTCTTCTTTCTTATTTCTCCTATCCATAAATGTAAAATTGTAATTTGGCATTTTAAACCTCACTGTATATGTCAATTTGTCTTGTATTAATGCAATATACCCATGCAGGTAAATCACGTCAATCGCCCTGATAGACAAGGGACCAGGGAAGTAATAACCAGGGAATTGTTATGGCCAGGCTTGTATAGGCCCTAGGGCTTTTAGCCTAGTACCAACCTATGAACCTATGAAATAAAGCAAAGTTTCTTTCAGCAACAGCTCTCACAGGTTTTCTTTATCTCTCTTATAAAGACATACATACCTTATAGTCTTACTGATTGCTTTTCTTGCTACTCCCACTATCATGGGTCAGCCTGCCCCTGGAATTGGCTAAGTTATTTCAAACTTCTCGCACCAACCTCAGCCCAATCTGTCCCATAATTCTTTGTGCCATATATAACCAGTATGCTAAAAATATGTTATTCTATTTCTAATTAGCCCCTTGCAGTATTGGTCTCCACTCTCTGTACCCCCTTTGAACTGAGTGCATGCCTAGTAATTAGGTGGAATACAGGTCACAGTCATTTATAGAGTGTTTAGCTGTATAAAGCTAGCAGATTGCTACATGAGAATGCAGACACTGCTAGACTGTCTACCACTGTTTGAGATGTTATATTGAGTCAATGTAAAGTAATGATGTCAGTTTTATGTTGTGCACACAAATATTAATCATTTAATGTAACTAACTGAGGATTCTGTTGTACACACAAATCGTAATAATGGACTGACTGAAATAGCTTTATTAGAATTTATTTGCAACTGCTGTTCCATTTATGTACTTTTTTATGTACTATTCTACTTACATTTGCCTGAGTAGCACCCTAGGAAGAGCATTTGTGGAGTTTGAGTACAAATACGTCACATGAGCTACAGAAGTGTTACAACTATCATTAAGGATATTATATTTTTTCTTTCTGGTTTCGACTAATCACTAAGGAAACTTTTACATCTTTCTTAGTATCTGTCAAGGATTTATAGTACTGTCTTCTATCAGGCAAGCACACAGTTTGAGGAGCACCCCCCACTCCTGATGGTATCACTGATTCTATTATAGTTGCATAGCCCCTTTTTCTTTGACTTCACAAAATCTTTAATTAGAGTAACTTATTTATTCCACCTCTGTTTTTATCAGTAGTCTATGCCACAACTAGCTACTTCCCTCTCAGACTGTGTTTATACCTTTATAGAGCCCACACTGGTAAATAAATAAATAAAAGTTTCTTTCAGGAACAGCTTTTATAGATTTTCTTTCTCTCTTATAAAGACATGTGTACCTTATAGTATTATGGATTGTTTTCATTGCTTCCCTCACTATTGTGGGTCCACCCACTCCACTCCCGTACCCTACCCCCAATTCCCACCCGCACACTACATCTAAACTTGTATACACATAACTCCACCCAACTTTCAAAACTCTAATCACATCACCCTGTTAATTAACTCTATCTTTTAATAGGCTACTTAACCCCCTGCCTCTATCCTCCCTTTCCTCATACTCTTACACCCAACCCTGCCTATTAACATTATAGCTCCGTCTAACACTATACTTACTCTCTATATAACTACTAACTCACCCTGTACTTCACTTCTTCCAACACAATCTGCTCATCTCTTACCCATTCATACTCTCTTTCTTAAAGTCTCCTAACTAGTTGTATATCTCATTTTCATTCTACCTCAATTCACTGTTCTTAAGCACACTCACCTTATCTCTTACACTACATTCCCTTATACTGTAACCTCTACTTCCCTATATCTTCCAGCATAATTTTTCACTACAGTCACATCTTATCATCTTATGTAAATGTCTTGAAACAGCATACTTTTAACACTTCTTTCTCATTTCACCATTTTTCCTTTTTTACTATTAAATCTCACAGTGCTCAACTCTATCCCCCTTCCTCTAAACTTGCATCTGTTACATTCCTTCTATCATACCTATCAGAGAGCTATACAGATATATCTCCTAGCCTCTTTCAAATACATACACTGCTTTTCCCCAAATTTAAAATAGTTCCTGTTAGACACATTTTCTACTACCAATACAATCTCCTCAACAGATAAAAAAAACAGTTAGCATTATTTTACTCTCCCAGGTTTTCTAGCATACATCTATTTATTTATTTATTTATTTATATGTTTATTTGTTTATTTATTTAACTGTTTATTTATTTTACATTTGTTGACCAGGTTAGTCCGTCTGAGCTGATAGCCCTTTTTCAGCAGAGACCTGTGGAGGAAAGCTCCACAGATTTACATGGAAATCAAAACATTAGCATTTGTAAGTTACATTTTTTAAGTTCCACAAATTTACATTAAAACAATCAAAAACATTAGCAATTTTAAGTTAGAAGCAGTAGAGCACTGAGAGTATTTACAGCATTATAGCTGACATTACACTTAGGATATATGCAGGAAACAGTATGCATGTTTATCATACAGTATACAAAGTTAAAATACAGTCAATGTTGTGACTGTTAGAGAAGAGGCTGTATAAAAGGACAGAATAATTAGTTAGTTAATATGTCAAACAGAGCTAACACCAAATAGAAATTAAACAAGTAAAAGGCAGAAATGTAAGATATCCACACGTAATCCAGGGCCTTCTTCCATTAACCTTTCTGCTCTATATAACTATAATTCCTGTAAATCCTTAAATATTGTTACACTAAATTTCCAAAGCATTTGCAATAAAACTACTGACCTTCATGCTTGGGTAGTACTTAATCAACCAGAGGTCATTGCTGCCACTGAGACCTGGCTCAAATCTAATTTAAAAGATTCTGAATTCCTCCCTCCAGGCTTCAATGCCATTAGGTCTGACATACTTTACAAGAAAGGAGGTGGTATTGCTCTCCTTTTCCCTAATGCGTACACCATACCCCCACACAATAATGCTATCCCACAGTTCTCTAACCCTGACAGTCTCATCACTTTCCTAAAACAAATAATTCCAAATGTTTATGTATCATGGTTGTATATCTGACCCCTGGCAATAATATACCTATTCTGGAAGATATTCTTGCCTGGATCACCTATTCAATTAAAAATGAAACTGTCATTCTTCCGCTCTGAATTCCCATACTCAAACATTAACTTATTTAAGTTCACTCAATTTACCACCACTCCAACTAGATTCAATAGATGTAATACCAATGGCTCTATCCTAGACTGGGTAATGGTTACTGATCCAAGTAAAATCTCCTCAGCCAGTACTCTCCCAAATGTTCTTAGAGACCATCTCCCTGCTTTTTTCTTCTTAGAACAGCTCCCTCCAAAAGGAACATCATTATAAGCAAATATGCAATCTGACCAACTTCAAACTGCAGACATTTACCAGTCTACTGAAAAACATGAACTGGAGCATCCTAAAAGCTCTACCTCTAGATGATACAGTGAATTACTTTAGGGTATCCAGAAATATTGCATTAAACAGCCTTGCATCCCCTTGAGTAAAACACGTCAAAACTAACCATGCCCCATGACTAACTAAATCAACAAAAGAGCTACTGCCATACAGGGACAAAATCTGGAAAAAAATGGCTAAAAAAATAAAAATCTTCCAGACCTCTTGAAATTTAAGCAGCTTCACAAGCAAGTAAAAATACAAGTAACCAAAGATAAAAAAGACTATTACCGAATGCTTCAAACCAATCATAAGCAGAACCCAAAAGAATTCTGAACATCCATAACATTTTTCCTAAATCCGGGCACTAATTGCAACCCATGCCCACATCCAGATAAAACTCCACCACAAATAGCCAATCTCTTTAACTCTCATTTTATTAATACTACATCAAATATCACTGCCAACTTCCCCCAACCTCACTGTGACACACTCTCAAATAATTCTAGTTATATTACTTCATCAAGACCATCCTCTCCCATCAATTCTTCTTCCTCTTCTTCCTCACTCAATTCTCATAAAACAGCAACCTGACTGACACCCACATTCACACTTAAACCAATTCCAACAATTACTATAGAAAGACTCCTCCTTAAACTCAAACCTAGCTCCAATGCAGCTGATAGCCTGCCCACAGAACATATAAAACTAGCTGCTGACACCATTGTCTGCCCTATCAGTATAATAGTCAACAGATCCATTCTTGAATCCTATATCCCAAAAAATTTGGAAAAAAGCATTTATTCTATCTGTCCATAAACTCTACTGATATCTCCAGCTACTGTCCTATAGCCATTCTCTCCCCCAACTCCAAGCTCCTTGAGAAATTCATTCATGTACAGCTCTTAAGCTTTCTCCTCAATAACCAGATTATATCTCCTACATAACATGGTTTTAGACCAGTTCATAGTACTATGACTGCCTTGATATCGTTCATGGACAAAGTCAACAAAGCCCAAAACTCAGACAAAATTGTTTCTTCCCTATTTCTTGAATTATCAAAGGCTTTTGATAAGTCTCTCACCTGTTACTTCTAAATCAAATCTCAAAAATTGGTGTTGCCCATCCCTCTCTTAACTGGTTCTCAAGTTACCTTTCAGATTGACAACAGACAGTTAAAATTAAGAACTCCCCTGCTTCTTACCTTAAAAACCCTACTGGTGTCCCTTAAGGCTCTATATTAGGACTCCTCTTCTTCAGCATCTTTGTTAATAGTCTACAGTCTTCATTCAGTCAGTGCTCACTAACACAATATGTTGATGACTCTACAATGTCTGATCTTCATCATATCTTTACCACATCACTCAACTGACCTTTTGTCTCCATCAAGATCTTGCTCAGTAACAATCACCTGTCACTTAATCCAAATAAAACCAAGCTACTACTATTTCCCCACAAGAAAAATGACCCTCATAGACAAGACCCAGTTTGCCATTCTCTCTCAAAGTAAATCAATAGAAGTTGTTACTCACATTAAACTACTGGGAGTAATTGTAGATAAACATCTAAAATCTGACATGCACATACAGAATATTGTTAACAAAACACACCAAATGCTGGGCATTCTTTATAGGCACAAACAGATTCTTATCCCCTCCACTAAACAGACCCTTGCTACCACATATCCTCATTTATGGTGCCCCATTACTTACTAACCTACAATCTACCCTGAATTTAAGCATGAAATGTGGTATGACAAAGTTGCCAAGTTTGCTATACATGCTAAATGTCACACCCATCACTGTACAGCTTTATACTCCTTTAGGTGGCCTGAATTCCTACACTTCCTCTCCTACTTGCAACTAACAGCTGAGCGTAAATTAATTTACAAACCTTTAGTTTTTCCTGTCCTCACTTCATTATTTAGCAACTATCTACCAAAAAGGTCTCTTAGATCTGAAAATCAATATATTTTACTGGTGTTCAAGCCTAACCTACCTGCCAGCCAGCTTCTTTATACTTGTTTTGTAGCCAAAGCCTGCAATGCTTTACCATTAGCAATTAGATCTAATCAAAACCTTGCATCATTCAAAAGTTCTTTACAAGACTACTTCTCCTCTGTCTGGATCTGCTCTTGCACCAATCCCCTGCCCTTTAAAACTTGACCACCCATACATTTTGAATATATTTTATTTCTGTTTCTCTTATTCACTATATATTCTTCTTAATTTTTTTTAATGACCACTAACTATACTATATCTAGAGTAACCTACTAGTTTTATGGCAGAAGAGTCTTACAGTGCTAGCCTGTTACATATGACTTGTCTCACTTTGCATTACAAGTTTGTTTCAATTGTAACTATTTCCAAATTCTGTTTTTAACTCTACTTTAACTAATTCTCAATTACGTCTCCATGTGCATGTTTTATGGAATTGTACAAATGTTAAATCCTGTTCTGTGTCTTTGTTTATGTTTTTGGAGGAGCTTTTCTCCCCAGGCCTCCACTGAAAATGGGCTCCTGCTGTCCCAGTGGACTATCCCAGTAAACAGATGTCAATAAATAAATATTAAAATAAATAAATATGTAATATCTCTGCATTTTATTTACTGAAGATTTTCTCTAGTATAGGTCTCTTTCAAATATTGAATATCCATATTGTAACTTTAAATTTTACTTTGTTCTCTATTGAATACAATTGCCTCTAAAGGAACTTTTCTCCCAGTGCCTCCTCTGAAATGGATGACCACAGACCAGTTAGAATACCATAGTCAACAAAACAAATACATAAATAAAAAAATAAATTAATAAATAACTAAATAAATAAATATGAATGCTGAGCCCAAAATGACATGCAAAAAGCTACTTAAATGTTTGGCTAGTGTGTTGCTTTTCAGCGTAGGGTTTCCATTGGTTTTGGAATCATATAGTTAATCACTAATTTAGCTAACTGGGCCTCTCTGATCAGAGATTCTCATCCTATGTCATTCACTAATTAGTAAGAAATTTCCAGAAAAATCTCCTAAAAAAATAACATCTTGTACTTCTTCAAATAGTAATGTTGCATTTGGCTAGTTTCATGAAACTAACAATTTGACTGAGACATTTTGCTAGGTATTGTTGTATTAGTACTAGGCATCATGCCAATCAAACCAGCAACAATTGGGACAATAAATTGTATAAATGAGTCTGCATCAGTTTCTGTTACCAAAAGCAGAAAAAAACAAAGGTAACCATTTAAAATGTTGGGACCTGCTAGACTGAGTCACGAAATACAGAGACTGAATCGTCAAAATAACGGATGTACGTATTTTAACTCTGAGATGTAATTTCTTACAATAGTCCCTTTTCACCAAGACAGGGGTCCATGGAAGTAAATACTGTGGGAAGAAATAGCCAGGGAATTGTTATGGCTAGTCTTGTATAGCCATAGGGCTGATAGCCTAGTACAAACCTATGAACCTATGAACCTATGAATGGTGATCTCAGAGTTGGGAGATATATGTTTGGGGGGTATAGTGGTCCAGTGGGGCTTGCCCCCTACAAAAAGAAGTTTTAAGGAGAAGAGTGATCTTCACATTTCTCCTGTGTTTTCAGTCTTTTTTTTTGGCACATCAGCACTCAGCATTTTGAGTGTTTGAATTTCAACAGGGAGCTAAAACAAAGCTTTATGGCATTGTATTTGGCACAGCTCAGATGTTTATAATAAGCACACAGAGAATTATTTTCTTGTATAAATAACAAACTAAAAGTTGAAAGGTCAAAGTGCATTTAATGAGATATTCCATGATACAGTTTATCAAAAAAAAAAAAAAAAAATGAAATAAACGGTACAACAGATTAGGCATCATGTAAAATAGGTGATGGTAAGAAGTTGTTCTTTTTTTTTTAATTAATAACAGAAAATAGTAATATTGAAAAAAATTAAGCCACTTGCTTGTCAGGATTTGATAGTAACCGAGCTGAACTGCTATGTAATAATAACAATGCATGTTTAACTGTTAAAATAACTTTATCTATGACCTGGATTTAAATCTGCTAGGATAATAAGCATATTATTTATGGAGAAGCAGTTGTGACATTAGTAAGACTCATTATCTTATTATAGATCTGCACATATCTTTACAATCTAGGAAGCCTCAAATTTCAACATCTACCTCTTACTTCTTTGATATAACTAACTGCATTCCTGTCTCCCATGCATATCACCAGGCCCTCTATAAACTCCAGCTTTTCCCTCATTATAGAATGGCATTCCATTTGTGTGGTATTTGGTGGCAGACAAATGCTATCAACATATAAATACATTTTCCCAAAATAACCCTTAATTCTTGTATAATATCATTGATAATTTTTAAAAGAGCTTCCTCAACTAAAGAGCAGGATTAAGCAACTAGATTCATCACTTCCCATTCTGGTGCACCTCAGGAAACTAAGGCCAGGTCATATTCCCAACAATCTTTTACTAATGGATCAAGCTTCTTTTGATCCAAGCAGGTTTCTTCCAATACTGCTGTCCAAGGCCTCAGTTACCTTAAGTATCCCATACAACTGTTTCTTTTTATAGGACTGGTCAACCCATTCATATTTCATGAGATGATACAGCATCCAGAAGTGACTATGCTAACATAATGCATACTCTGAAAGCATTCAGTAACCTTCCTGGCATAGGGAAAAAAAACACTTGTAAGCTAAAACATCTAAAAAAACAAGTTAAGTTGATGTAATTTTAAAATCACTGAAAACTAACCTTATTAAAGACAATGTTTAGAATCCAACAAGATAGTAAAAGATAAATACTAATTTTACTCAGCCACACAGACAGAATGCATATACGGGCAGCTGTATCTTCAGTAGCAACAATTTTTGTAACTGTTACATGCTTGAAATGTGATATGTGGGATTTGAAGAACAAGTGCCATCCACTCAGATTTGTGGTAAAATTCTAAGTAAGGAAGAGAGAGAGAGAGAGAGAGAGAGAGAGAGAAGGAAGAACAAAAGAAGATTTAGGAATGTGTTGGACTTCAACCCAAACAGCTTCTTCTTCTTCTGTCAAGGTCCTCATCTCCACTGAATATAAAGGAGGCTGATGAAAAGAAAGATGGGAAAGAAGCTCTATAATGTTTAGGAGTCACAGAATATGAGCATGACTGACCACTTACATTTTGGAGAAGTTGTTGCCAGTAGCATCTGGTTGATGCAAAACCCGAAGAATTAACTATTTCTCTAGACAAATGGAACACACTACTGTTCCTGATTAAAATGAGATTATTGCAGACTGGATTGTTGTCCATCCAAGTGTACAACATCTTGCTTGTATGTCCTCAGCCCAGTCCATTACCAGAATACCATTTTCCCTCTTATGAAAAGAGATGTGGGATACTCCTGTCCTTAAGAAGGCTCACCTGAATGATGATAAATATTCCAAACCTCCCATTTCTTAGTAATATGTTTAAGAAGGTTGTTTACCAGGAACTGTATTCCTGTTTGAATGTTAATCAGATATATGACACATGTTAATCTGGTTTTCAGTTGATGCAAATTACAGAATCTGTCATAGTTAGGGTATGTAACACTTTTAACTGCAAGAGAGCAACAATTTTATTAAATATTAATCATTTTTTATCTCTCTTCAGCATTTCTCATAGTTGATCCAGTTATTTTTGCGTGATCATTTGACCAATTATTGCACTATCTCAGGTGGTGTGTGACAGTGGTTTGCCTCCCTTCTTACTGGTTGCACTCAGCAGGTAGTGTTGCTCCTCCTCACTCTTATTCTGGATATGCAGTGTACAATGAGGTTTTTGGCTCTACAGTTGTTCTCTTTATACATAGTGACATTAGGAACTGTTATTCATAGAAGAGATTTAAAGTAGCAGTCACCATGACAACATTCAGCTTTGCCTCTCATTGCCAACTTTCTATGCAGTCTTTAAACAAACTAGCCTCAGATTAGGAATGTATGCAAAAACTGACGACTGATAATTGGTATAAACTCAACACCAGCAAGAGACCTTAGAGACCAGATGTCTGTTATCAGTTCCTCATGTTATCATCTGCAGAATATGTCCTAACTTAACCATGTTATTCCTTCAATTAATTTACTTATGGTTGTGCATGTGCTAGTCTTACAACTGGACTACTGTAATGCTTTCTACCTGGGGCTGCTGGGTGTTGAACTGGATCAATTACAATTGTGCAAATTTCTACAGCTCAGTTACTTACTGGGTAATCTAGATATCATCATATCACATCAATATTGAAAACATTGCACTGGTTGCCTGCTTGGTCTTGAATTTCTTGCCGAGCTCAGATCCTGATATATCTTGCCCATCACAACGTATATCCCCTTTATTTTGGGGGAATGTCTGAAATGGAATTTGCCTGTTTGCAGTCTCTACCTTTCACCCTTAGATTGCCTGACATTCTAAGGATTTCACTGGACTCTTCAGAAGAATGTTTGCATATCTGGGGCCATTTCTTTTGAAAATTTTGTCAGGGAAGATGAGGTTGATGACAATAATTGGTGATCTCAAGCACTTTTTTAAATACTACATTTTTGATGTGGTTTATGAATGATAGCTCTTTCTGCTATATTTGTTATATGTGTCTGTATTCCTTATGGTTAATTTACTCTTTTCAATAATGCTTATATTCAAAGCATTTAAATCCAAATTAAATGTTGATGTTTCCTTCTGAGATTCCATCTTGTACTATATTGTACCTTCCAGATACTAGAGTGAAATGAAACTAATAGTTATAGTAGGTATTGTCTTTCCTTACATCCAGTCAATGACTGTTCACTAACTCTGGGCAGTCTGACAGGCTCTGCATATGAAGACAGTGCTAAGACAAGCCATTAGAGATAAGAGTTATGGGTGGTAATATTCAACAAACAAAATGATTAGTTAAGCTCATTGAGGGAATGATTACTTTCTTAAAAGGATGCTGGACTGTACGTTCTCTGATATTATACATCATAAATAATCTTAAGGAGGAAACCAATAGTATGAAAAGACAATTAGGTGAAATTACTGACAGACTAAGTAAAAGTGAGGATAGAAACAGATATGGTGATTCCAGATATGTTAGCCCTGAGTTCACCAAGGTAATCTTTAAAGGTATGCACAGTAGATTGAAAGAACTATTACAGTGTAAGAGTAATTATGAAAATAAACTGGTGCAGAGTGAAAAGATAATGTTTGTAAGGAGAAATCTAATAACAGTAAATTGAGGCAGAGTTAGTAGGATGCAATGTGGCATTAGATAGTGTGGGCAACAGACATATTTGGTGCCATTGATCTCTATGGTAAATAGTTACTGAGGGAAAAGGAGTTCTATATAATACAGGAGGAATGGCGTTCTCCTGTCAAATGATAAGGAAAATAGGAATGATAAGCTCAGCAAGGAAGTTGATGATTTTACTGGTCATGATAAGGACTTCTCCCCTAAAGTGTTTAGAGAACATTGAGATATTAATGATAGATTAAAGGGAACTTTTATCTGGTTTCAGAGACTCTAGAACCTTTGTAGGTTAATAAAATGAAATGTGAAAATGAAAGAAAAAGACATGAGTTAAGTGGTTCAGAAGAAGGGAGATTTAACAAGTGCACAAATTAATATATGAAACCCTCTGGAGCTTAAAAATCATCTTACGTCAGGCAATCAGACAAAATATGGAGTATAAAACATAAACAGCCCATTGTCTTAACCTGTCTATTTTATAGATAGAGAAGATCAGTTTCCTCACAATTAGCATTCAAGATACCAGATGAGAGTCTGCTTCAGTTATTGATTCTGTTCAAAGGAACTTGAAAAGCATGTATTTATATACTGATTTTGGTAGTCATAGGTGGAATAAAGTGGAGATATTTGTATGACTAGCTAAGGGCATCAGAGAGAGACAGAGAGAGTGAGTGAGAGAGATAAATATTCATAACTTTTTCACTAATGTAGGAGACTGGGTTCCCTTCAGAATTTTGAAATCCTAAAACCTCGAAATTCATATGGTCGAGACCATATGATCAAAGTTTCAGAATTTCAAAATTCTGAACGGAGATCTGCATACAGTGTGGAACAGATTATTTCCCTTTTCCTCACTGTAGTGCGATCTCAAAGTTGGTATATTTAAGTAGCAGGGGTGTGGGGGGTGCAGGGGAGATTTCCCCCCTTCAGAAACATTTAAATAGTTGTTTTTTTTTTTATTTGTTTCGGAATTTCAATATTCTGAAACATCAGTCATATGGTCTCGATCATATGACATTCGATGTTTTGGAATTTCGAGATTCCGGAGTGAATCCAGGAGATTATAACTTAGTACAGGGGGTCCTTGTCTGTAATAAGATGAAGATTTAAAAATAGAAGTTCCTAATTTTGTAGAGCATATCAGGTCCTGAAGGAAATTTGGGTACTTGCTCTTCTCTTTGATAGGAGGTGCATTTTCAGATGTGAATTGAGACCTTGCAGACCTCCTGATGGTTTATTAATTTTATGTAACTATGTTTATTTTTAATTATTTATTTATTTATTTATTCTTTGTTGACTGGGTTAGTCCTACAAGGCTAGTAACCTCTTTTCAGGGGAGATATGAGATGTTATTTATATTATGATGGGACATTTGAGCAGGACATCTGGGAACCCTCCTGCTCTTTTTAAGCATTAGATGGTGCCAGAGGTCTGTCACTAGTATTTGGAAGACCTCCAGAATGGAGGTTAGCAGAAGTAATGGAGGAGAGCAGTGTAAAATAATTTGAAATCATGAATGACAATGTAGCAGATGCTGTTGTGGAGACATTTGAAGCTGATTCTGTCATAGTGGATGATATAAATTAGCAGCTTCTCAGACTTATTCTGTGCAGGAAAGCACTGTAATGACAGAGATGGAAGGTAATGGAATGCTGGAGTTGGTTGACAAGGAGGAACCAGAAGATGAGTCTGCTCTGCCATAGGGGAAGATGGCAGAGTGTGTGTTTACTGATGATGGAGAATAGAAAGAACACGTTTTTGATAAAGTTACTGGTAAAGAGCTATCATTTCATAGAACAAGTCAAATTTTTCAGAAGTGGTCAGTGATAATAAGATGGAAGAAAAAGACACTGTAAATGTTTTTCTTTATAAAAAAAAAAGAAGGATCACAGTGAGACTAAGAATCGAACTAGAAGTAGTGCTGCTGTAGACTGATACTTTAGGGCAATGTAGCCCCTGACATTAGGGTTTTCTGTAAGAGATGTATTTTACTTATTTAGGTAAAGAGGCAGTTCGAGACATTACATGTGAAACTGAATTTTTGATACATAAATTCCTACATGAACATGAAAGAAAAATGCCATTTATCCATGGAATAATTATATTTTTATGGGTCAAAGACTGAATTTTTAAACAGCATGTGTTTCTGCAGTTCAGGACCGATGTTATAGAACAGGAGGAATTAAAGAAGCATTTACCTAAATATTGGACTATGTAAGCGATGTTTGTTGAGTTAATTGAATGCAGTTTCTGCAAAGGGGAATTGGTTGATGTTACACATAAATTTTGGAATAGCAGTTGGCATATCCTTTATTGGATGGAGCAGCTAAGCTGTTATCAAATGGAACTGGCTTGTCATATAAGTGCATGGTCCACTGACTCAAATGTCTTGATTAATTTGGAATTTAAACGAGATTAACCACCTAAGCACCATGTTCAATCATAGCATCACATCAGGCTTTGTGCCCACTGAATGGCGCACAGCAACATTTATCCCACTCCACAAAGGGGGAGCCAACACTGATCCCAGGAACTATCGCCCTATTAGCCTGACGAGCCTGGTCAGTAAGGCCATGGAACGTATCATCATGGAACTCATAAAGACATTCGTAACCTCCAAACTCTGGACCCCACCTAGTTTGGATTTGTGAAAGACAGATCATGCCTCCTGAGCCTGATCGACTTCTTTGAGGCAGTCACCAAAGCCATAGACGAGAATAAGGTGGTTCACACAGCCTATCTTAACCTTGCCAAGGTTTTGACACCATTTTCCATTCTGGAATTATAGCTAAACTCACTAAACTAGGTATAAATCCCTACATCACAAGATGGAATGCCAACTGGCTCACTGACAAAACCCACACTGTAAAAGTTGCAGACTCCAAATCTGACTTCAAACCAGTGACAAGTGGAGTACCACAGGGCTCAGTCCTGGGACCTGTCCTGCTTGGTATCTACTTCTCTGAAGTACAGGCTAACACAGAAGGCCTTTGGCTAATGAAGTTCAAAGATGACTGCAAAGTAGTAGCCATAGTGAAATCCCCAAATGATGTGGACATCCTACAGAAAGACCTCACTGAGACAGATGCCTGGTGTCAGAGCCATGGCCTCAAGGTCAATGACAAAAAGTGCAGTGTGTCATCCCCTTTGGTAAAAACTCTGTACCCATGAACTACCACATAGACAGCAGTCTACTTAATGCTGAATGTGTGATAAGAGACCTTGGGACCCAGGTGGACAGTAGTCTCTCCTTTGATGATCACATCTCCACAGTAGTCAGGAAATCCTTCTACATGGTACACCTTATCACAAAAGGGTTCTCATCCAGGAAGAAAGAGGTCATTGTTCCCCTCTACTCGACACTCAGACTCATTATAGAATACAACACCCCTTTTGGAATGTATCTCACAAGACATCTGCAGCAGCTGGAAAGGCCACAGAAGTACCTCACAAAGAGGATTATTGGCCTCAAACAAATGCCCTACACTGACCGTCACAAAAAACTCCAGCTTTACTCCATAGCATATTGCCTGCTCCGAGGTGATCTCTGCCTAACGTATTAACCTATGTCAAACCCAGAGCTTTGGACATGCTACACCTAAAGAAATCAAATCCCTCCAAGCTATATGCTCTAGGGACCTAAACCTTGTCACCACAATAAACAGGACATGCTGGAGGGATAGGAAAAAATTTGCTGTTCTGTATGTTCGATTTTTTTAGCTTTCACATAATAGGGTTCAATATTAGAACATTCAAAGTTTTGAAACTTTGATGTTTTAATATAGACCGAGATAGGCTGTGTGAACCAGCTTACCCTCATCTACGGCTTTGGTGACTGCCTCAAAGAAGTCGTTCAGGTTCAGGAGGCATTATCTGCCTTTCACAAACCCAAACTTGGTGGGATCCAGTGTTTGGAGGTTACCAATGTATTTGTTTATGAGTTCCATGATGATACATTACATGGCCTTGCAGACCAGGCTCGTCAGGCTAATAGGGCAATAGTTCCCCAGATTACTGGTGGCTCCCCCTTTGTGGAGTGGGATAACTGTTGCTGTGTGCCATTCAGTGGACACAAAGCCTGATGCAAGGCTATTATTGAACATGGTCCTTAAGTGGGGAGCCAATTCATTCTGAAGTTCGTGTAAAACGCGGCCTGGGATATTCTCTAGTCCCATGGATGCTGTGTTTTTGGCTTTAGAGAGTGCAGCCTTTACCTACATAGTTGTGATTACAGGGACTCTGCATTCTTCCTGTATAGATGGGACTCTGCATTCTTCCTGTACAGATATGGACACTCTAGGGGGTGGGGGGTGGGGGTAAAGTTAGCACTGAACCTATCTGCTAGGATGTTGGCAATATCAGTTGGTTCTGTAATTTATGTGCCGTTGTGCTGTAAGTCAGTACAGATCTGGGTGTTGCCATCGAGATTCTTGACATAGCTATAGAATGCTTTGTGGTTGTCCTTTAAGTTAGTGCTGATTTTGTTTTTGTAGCTAGCTTTGGAGGATCTTATAAGGGATCTCAGCTTCTTACTGAGGCTACACTAATGGGATTTTACTCTCTTTTGCAACAGTTTCTTTCTTCTGTTCTACAGTTTGTTTATGGCAGGGGACCACCAGATTGGCTTCCTTTTTTGAAAGATAGCGTCTTGGTTCTGTTTGGGATAGCAAGATCCATGCACTCGTGTAAGTGCTTATAGAGTGCATTTGTGTAGGATTCAGCAGTTGTAACTGTATTGTCCATCTGCATGGGTGTCATGAAGTTCACCACTTCTGTCTTAAGAAGCATGAAGTTGGCTTTGGAGAAATTATTTACTGTGGTTTCCTTACTGGGGGGTGGGGGTGGGATGTGGATATCAAGGGTGATTAACTTATGGTCGGATTGGCCCAATAAGGAGTTGACTTCAGGTGTGGAACACTGTTCACTCATGTTGGTAATGACTAGGTCTAGGATATTGTTGCCCCTGGTGGGGGTGTGGATAAGTTGATCCAGGGCATTGGAGTTTATGAGTTCCAGAAAGCATTGAGCTAAGGAGTTTGTATACAAAAAGTTTTCACAGTTAATGGTGGGGTAGTTGAAGTCACCCATTATTAGGGTGTTTAGTTGAACGCTAATATTTTCCAGTACATCAAGAAAAGAGGAGTGGGAATCCTGGGGCATGGTGGGGGATCTGTAGCAAGCTACAATTTGGATTGCAGTTTTGCCAAGAGTTAGTTGCACTTGGATAACCTTGGATGCATTATGTTGAGCAACTAGCCTGGAGGTGTGGATATTCTTAATGAATATGGACACAACCCCACCTGTGGTGTTTCAGTCCAGGTTAGATGGCCGAAAAGTGTGGTATGAGTTATAGCCTGGTAGTGCAGGGGTGCTCTCTGGAGCCTTGAACCAGGTCTCAGTCACTGCACAGATATCGATGTTCTCCATTTTAAGGAGTGCCTCGAGTGAGTGCATTTTGAGATTTAGACTTCTAGCATTGAGTAGCATTACTCAGTTTTTGCTTGTCTGTTCCTGTTATGTTGGTTCATAGGTTCATAGGCTGGTACTAGGCTATCTGCCCGAAGGCATTTATAAGCCTTGCCAGAATGAGTTGGCTTTTGCCACCCTCTTGGATTAGTTGCCTCTGTCCAGCAGAGCCATTGAAGTGATCCCCGAGATAAACTTTCTGTTTCCCATCCACTCGTCAAGGTTTCTTTTGAAGAGTGTTAGCAAGGAGCTCTGCCTAATGTAGACTGGGATCTTGTTCCAAAGCATGGGAAGTCTTTGGGACAGGAATCTATCCCTCCAGCACATCCTATTTATTGTTATGGTGAGGTTTAGATCCCAAGAGCCTGTGGCTCAAGGGGATAAGGTTTTCTTTAGGTGGAGCATGTCCGTCAATTCTGGGTTGGACATGGCCTTGTATGTCAGGCAGAGATCACCTCTGCGTAGGTGGTATGCAACCGAGTACAACTGGAGTTGCTTCAGCTGAGCTGCATAGGGCATCTCTTTGATGCCAGTGATCCTCATGTTGAGACACTTTTGTTGTCTTTCCAGCTGTTGCAGGTGTCTTGTAAGGTACATCCCAAATGGGGCATTATACTCTATGATGGGTCTGATGAGTGATGAGTAGAGGGGCACAATTACCTCTTTTGATCTGGATGCAAACCCTTTTGTGATTAGGTGGGCCATGTAGAAGGATTTTCTAACCACTTTGGCAATGTGATTATCAAAGGTGAGATTATTATCTACTTGGGTCCCCAGATCCCTTATTATGTCTTCCGTATTTAGGGGACTACCACCTATGTGGTAGTTTGTGGGTACTTTGTTTTTTTCCAAAGGGGATGACTATGCACTTTTTGGCATTTAGCTTGAGGCCATGATTTTGACACCAGGTATCCGTCTCAGTGAGACCCTTTTGGAGGATGTCTGTGTCAGCCAGAGAGTCAATTATAGCCCCTAGTTTGCAGTCGTCTATGAACATGCTCAGCCATAGTCCTCCTGTGCTTGCCTGTACCTCTGAGAAATATATGCTGAACAGGAGGGGTGCTAGGACTGAGCCCTGGGGAATGCCACTTGTAACTGGTTTAGAGTCGGACCTAGCTCCCGCAATTCTCACCATGTGGGTTCTGTACATGAGCCAGTTGGCAACCCATCTTGTGATGTAGGGGTTTATGTTCAGGCTGGTGAGCTTGTCTATAATACCAGAATCTGGAATGGTGTCGAAGGCCTTAGTGAGGTCTAGGTAGGCTGTGTGTACCCCCTTTCCCTCGTCTATAGCCTTGTAACTGTCTCAAAGAAGTCCACCAGGTTTAGGAGGCATGATCTACCCTTAACAAAGCCAAACTGGGTAGGGTCCAATGTTTGGAGGTTCCCAATGTCTCTGTTAATGAGTTCCATGATGATGTGCTCCATAGCCTTGCAGGCTAGTCAGGCTTATTGGGCGATAGTTCCCGGGGTCTGTTGTGGCTCCACCTTTGTGGAGCGGAATAACCATTGCCGTGCACCACTCTATGGGTATGTAGCCTGTGGAGAGGCTGTGTTTGAACAGTGTGTTAAGGTGAGGGGTTAGTTCATCTTTGAGCTCATGTAGAATGCAGCATGGGACACCAACTGCTCCCATTGATGCTGTGTTTTTGGCTTTGGAGAGGGCTGTTTTAACCTGAGTGTCTGTGATTTCAGGGACTCAACATTCTTCTGGTATGGTTATGGGCCCTTCTGGGGGTGAGAGGGGGGTGAAGTTTGTACTGAACCTGAATGCCAGGATGTTGGCAATATCGGTCGGTTTAGTGTATTTTGTGCCATTCTGCAGTAACTCCGAGCAGATCTGAGCATTGCCACTTAGATTCTTGACATAGCTAAAGAATGCCTTGTGGTTATCTTTGGAGTCCTTGGCAATTTTTCTTTCAAAGCTTGGCTTGGATGATTTTATGAGGGATCGTAGTTTCTTGCTGATACTGATCAGGAATGTCTTCCCTTCTTGGGATTTTACTCTTTTCTGTACTAGTTTCCTCCTTCTATTGTATAGCTTGTTTATGGCAGGAGTCCACCAGACTGGTTTCCTTTTCTTGGAGGAGTGAGTCTTGGTTTTGCTTGGTATGGCACGATCCATGCATTCTTGTAGCTGCCCGTAAAATGCATTAGTAAAGGATTTTGCAGCTTGGACAGTGTTATCCTTCAGCATGGGGGCTTTGAAACTTTCCACCTCGGTCTTAAGTAATGTGAAGTTTGCTTCTGAAAAGTTTTTCACTGTGGTTTTCTTGTCCAGGGGTGGGGGCAGACTATGGATATCCAAAGTGATTTTTTATGGTCAGATCTAACCAGCCAGTGGTTGACCTCTGGTGTGGAATACCGGTCGCCCATGTTGGTGATGACCAGGTCCAATATGTTGTCACCTCTGGTGGGAGTGCTGACCAGTTTAACCAGGGTGTTTGAGTTTACAAATTCTAGGCAAAGTTGGGCAAGGGAGATAGTACTTGTGTAGTTCTCCCAGTTAATTTTTGGGTAACTGCAATCACCCAATATTAGGGTGTTTGGTAGGACCTTTATGTTTCCCAGTGTTTCCAGAAATGCAGAATGGCGGTCCTGGGACATGGTGGGTGATCTGTAGCAAGCTACAATTTGAATTGCAGTTCTGCCCATTGTTAGTTGCACATTGATGATCTCTGAAGTATCGTGTTGTGCCACTAAGCTGGAGGTGTGGGTATCCTTGATGAATAAGGATACGCCCCCGCCTTTTGTATTTTGGTTTGGGTTCTGTGGCCAAAATGTATGATATGACTTGTAGCCTGGTAGTGCTGGGGTGCTCTCTGGAGCCTTAAACCAGGTTTCTGTTACTGTACATATATTGATTTTCTCCATACTGAGGAGTGCCTCGAGTGTGTGCATTTTGAGGTTTAGACTTCTGGCATTGAGTAGCATTACCCTCGGTTTTTTGTTACTTGTGCTATTTACGGTGGTGGGTTTGTCTTTTGAGCCTTGCCAAAAAAGGCACTATGGCGGTGGCAAGAGCCTTGGCCAGTATTCGAAAGCTTAAGGGTGACATGCAAGCCATCTCTAGTGAAGCAGCGTGGCTTGTCGAGCATGTCATCCCAGGCGGACAGACACTGGATCCCCTTTGAATGACACCAGAAGCTTAGCCAATTGTTGAAATCGAGAATTATTTCTTTATACCGTGGTATCATTATTGGTGAGGGCAGGATGCTACTCAGGGTCAGGGTCATACCTGCCTGGGCTACGTGATTAGAGAGCTCTTCCATGTCTCTCTTCATGTAGTCCAGGGAGGTACGGCTCAGGTCATTCACATCAAACATGGACAATGACAGAGTCATATTTGTACTTGTTATGGAGTGACCTGAGTACTTGAGTTATGTGGCAGATCCTGGCACCTGACAGGCAGCTAACAGTAACCTTCTCTTTATTCAGCCTAGTGAGTGGAATGTCAGTGTGCCTGACTATGGAGTCACCTATTATTAGTATGTTGGGCATGTTATTTTGCCTTAAGGGCTGTGATTGCATGGCACACTGGTTTTGTGAAGTATGTGTTTCATGGTTTGTGTTGAGGGGTGGAAGTTACTTGGATGTTTGCTTTGGAGGTCTCTGTTGGTTTTGCAGATTTTTATTTAGAGCCTCCGAGTATGTTTTCATGT
The DNA here is from genome assembly GCF_019279795.1 of Protopterus annectens. Lineage (NCBI taxonomy): Eukaryota > Metazoa > Chordata > Ceratodontiformes > Protopteridae > Protopterus > Protopterus annectens. Next base: position 1,260,195,596 of record NC_056744.1, read on the forward strand.
ATTTATGTGTGTTTTTTGCCGGTACTGGTTTAATGGGTCTATGTAAGATTGGTGGTGTGATGCAAGTATTTCCTTTCTCCTCTTGACTGTCTGATCCAGTCTTGGGTTGAGAGAGCTTAGCCTCTAGTTTGGCTGTATAACTGCATCTCTCACATGTATTAGTGTTTGGTGGTAGGAGGAGGGGGTTGTCTGTGTACATGAGGCAGTTGTAACATTGCCTCAAAATGCCCAGATTCACCATTTGGTTTGAGGAGTACACCTAAAACTGCCCTTTGGACATGCCTGGATAGGTACAGTGAATTGTTTTACTGGATGGCTGGTAAGGTCGAATAGACAGCCTTGTCCTTCTGTACAGTACAGGAGGGTCTAGTGCTAGGGTTTATAAGTGCTTGCTATAAGTTTTGAGCAAGTGCCGGACTGAGAAATGAATGGCTTGAGTGCTTAAGTTGAAAGTTTGCCTAGTTCCAAGGAAAAAAATTGAAGAGGAGACTTTGTGGATCCGGGAATACTTTTACCCTAGCTAAGTATGCAAAACCAAGCAAATACAGTATTTATAGCCAAAAATGGCCAATAAAGTACTAATTTCTGGGCTGAAACCACTCCTCCACTGACAGATAGGCTGCTCAAAGCTCTCCTCTCTCACAGGTGAACAGAGAAACTTCCTTCTATCCAAGTAAGGTATGGGCAAACACAGAGATTTGTAAGACAGCGCTGAATTCAGCACTAACCTGAAAACTGGACTATACTAGCTTAGAAACGCGAGAAGCAAGTATATATATATTTTTTTTGTTTTTTGTTTTTTTCAGAAAATAAAGCAGATACACTCAAAAAAACAGTTTAAAAGCACAGAAAATGATACTTATTGTTATATATCGCAGATCAGAGTTGTAGTCAATGCCCCCAGTAATAAAGTAGGAAGAAACACAAATACAGTAAAAGCAGATGAATAAAGTGCAATATATATATATATATATATATATATATATATATATATATATATATATATATATATATATATATAAAACAATAGAAAACAAACAAACTGACTTAAACAAGTTACCCAATTAACCAGAAAAAAAGCACAAAACTGAGCCCTGTTCCAGCAGTCTTCAATCAGACAAGTTCTAACTGCACACCCCTGCTTACTAGGGTGCAGGGGGACCTTCTCCAAAAAAAGATGGCCTGGATTAGTGCTCAAGTTATAGAAGCAAAGTTAGATTCAGCAGGCCTGAACCTGGTCTATGCTACAGCAACAAGGCACACCAATTTCAGAAAGAAACAGTTCAAATAAGCAGTCACAATAAGCCTGTGACCAGAAATTCCCAGCTCAGAAAGGCAGAATCCAGCCTCTCCCCCCACAAGAGTGCAGACCACAAACCTTCTTAATGTAGAATAACTGGCCTGAAGCCCAATTGCTTAAGCCAGAACTAATACACTTTTAAAATAGCAGACACTGGGCCTTCAATGAGCAATTCTCAGCTTAGAAGGATGTAAGCTACCTGTCCTGTCACAACAGTGCAGACCACAAACCTTCTTAATGTAAAACAGCCTGTATGAAACCCAAGTGCTTAAACCAAAATACTTAGAATAACAGTTACAATTTAATCAGGCTACGACCAAGCAGTAATAAATGCAGCAGAATAAATAAAATTGAGTACTTTTAAGAAAAGCAAAATAAAGTAGGAGGAAACACAAACACAGTAAAAGCAAATGAATAAAGTGCAAAAGTTATTTATTTATTTATTTACTTAAGTGCAAGAAGAGAGGAAGGAAGAACCTAAGTGGGCTTGCCTTCTCAAATCTTCTCTTTTTGTTAAGTAGAGTGAATATTAGACTCAGAATATGATCAAAGTGTACTCGGTTAAGTGAGCAAATTATGGTGAATTTGTCATTTGAACCTTGCCTAAAAAAGGCACTATAGGGGTGGCAAGACACTTAGCCAGTATCCAGAATCCCAGGGGTGACAGGTGCAGGCCATCTGTGGCAAAGCATCGTGGTCTGTCGACCATGTCACCCCAAGCAGACAGATACTGGATCCCCTTAGAATGACACCAGAAGCTTAGCCAATTGTTGAAGTCAAACTTTTTGTCCTTGTACTGTGGTATCATTCTGGGCGATGGCAGAATTCTACTCAGGGCTAGAGTCATACCTGCTTGGGCTACAAAATCAGAGTGCTCTTCCATGTCTCTTTTCATGTAGTCCAGGGAGGTATGTCTCAGGTCATTCACACAAACATGGACAATGACAGTGTCATATTTGTACTTGTTGTGGAGTGACCTGAGTGCGTGGGTTATGTGGTGGATCCTGGCACCCGACAGGCAGCTGACAGTAATCTACTCCTTGTTTAGCCTGGTGAGTGAGATATCAGTGTGCCTGACTACAGAGTCACCTATGACTAGTGTGTTGGATACGTTGTTTTGCCTTATTGGCTCTGGTTGAGTGGCACACTGAGTCTGTGGGGTATGTGTCATTTAGATTGTGTTGGGGGATGGAGGTTGCTTGCATTTCTGCTTTACAGGTCTCTGTGCTTAGACAGATTATTATTGAGAGACTCCGCAAATGGTTTTGTGTTACTATGTGTAGATTTTGGTGGTGTAGATTTAGTGAGACTACGTGATGAGTGTGGTGTGGTACAAATGTTTGCCTTCACCTCCTGACATTCAAGTTCAGTCTTGGATGGAGAGAGCTTTACCTCCAGTTTGGCTATATAAGTGTATCTCTCACAGGTTGAAGATTGTTGGTTGGTAGGAGAAGAGGGTTCTCTGTGAATGTGAGGCAATTTCTACATTGCTTCAAGAGGCCCAGATTCATCAGATATACAGGAGAAAACACTGGAAGCTGACCCGTGGACATGCCTGAATAAAAAAAACTATTTTCCTCTAGATAAGTGAGGAAAGTGAGTACAAGAGCTGTTTTTTCTCTAAGCAAGTGAGAAAAGTAAGTACAAAAACTGTTTTAGTCTAGGTAATGTGGAAGGTTGAGTGCTATAGTAATTAGTAGCTTATTTAGTGCTTACAAGTTCTGAACAAGTGCTGAGCACAAATAAGCAAATTTAAGTGCTAAAACTAAGACTGTATCTGCACTAGACATGTTACAGGACAGAAACAAGTGTAAATGCAGGCTTTTAAATCAGAAAGTTGAGAGAGATGGAAAAGATTGCCCAAATGGCCTATAACTACAATTTCTGGGTCAGAATGTTTTCAGTTATTGCTTGCTAGATGCCTGTTAGAATTCCTGCACAGACAGTAATTGCAGTCGGGGTTAGTCTCATTCACTGATATTCTGTTAATGCCTATTTAAGTGGTAAATTTTGGAATTTTTTCTGCTTAAAACCTGAGCATTGGCTGGCTAAGATCTAGCTGTATTCAATTGGACATATAAGAGAAATTAAGTACCTTTTATCTGCACTTTTTTTCAAATAATACAGCATTTTAATTGATTTATTTGTGTTGCATTGAATATTAACTGAACTGGAAGTTTTGACTGTGTTTTTTCAGTTAGTTCCCCATCCACCCTTCCTGGTTTTGTTTTGGTGTTAATCTTGGTGGCTTTGAAACTGCCCACCCCTCTTGTAAACTTGTGTTTGGATACTCCTTCTGAGCCCATCTCATTTGCTCACTCAACTGAGTGCAGTGAGATCATATTCTGATTTCAGGCACTCCTACTGTGTACAAAGAGAGCATCTGGGAAAGAAAAAAATAATTTTAAGCTTGTTTCCTGGCTTTCCTGTAAGTGGTCTAGACTGTTTGTAGGTTTCTGAGCCCCCAAGCCTTTCTGTGTTGGAGGGAAGCCTTCTAGCTTAATTTTGTTTCTTAGACCTAGCCAGTTTTCTAATTTCATCAATCAAATCTGTTTCTTTGAACTCAGCACTTGTTCAGAACTTGTTGTAAGCACTAAATAAGTTGCAAATTACTACAGCACTCAACTTTCCTCACTTGTCTAGAGGAAAGCAGTTTTTAGTACTTAATAAATAAGCACATATCCAGGCATGTCTAAGGGTCAGCTCTCTGCGATTTCTTCTGTCTACCTGATGAATCTGGACATCTTGTGGCAATGCAGCAATTGTCTCATGTACACAGACAACCCTCTCCTCCTACCACCCAACACTACAACCTGTGAGTGATGTACTTATATAGCCAAACTGGAAGCAAAGCTCTCTTCACCCAAGACTGGACTAGACAGTCAAGAGAAGAAGGTAAACCCTTGCACCACACCACACTCATCACATAGTCCCTCGAAACCTACACCACCAAAACACACACAGAAACACAAAACACACACCTACATTTGCGGAGGCTCTCAATAAAACCTGCCCAAGCATTAGGGAACTTCAAAGCAAAAATGAAAGCAAACTCCATCCCCCAACACAACCCAAATGACACATAGCTCACAAACTCAGTGTGCCACTCAACCACAGCCCATAAGGCATAAATACATACCCAACACTGTAGTCATAGGTGACTCTATAGTCAGGCACACAGATGTTCCACTCACCAGGCTAAACAAGTAGAAAGTTACTGCCAGCTGCCTGTCAGGTGCCAGGATCCGCCACATAATGCATACACTCAGGTCACTCCACAACAAATACAAATATGACACTGTCATTGTCCATGTTGGTGTGAATGACCTGAGCCTTACCTCCCTGGACTACATGAAAAGAGATATGGAGGAGCTCTCCAATTTTGTAGCCCAGGCAGGTATGACCATAGCCCTGAGTAGCATCCTGCCATCACCCAGAATGATACCACAGTACAAGAACAAAATGATTGACTTCAACAATTGGCTAAGCTTCTGGTGTTATTCTAAGGGGATCCAGTATCTGTCTGCCTGGAACGACATGATTGACAGACCACGATGCTTTGCCAGAGATGGCCTGCACCTGTAGCCCTTTGGATTGCGGATACTGGCTAAGGCTCTTGCCACCTCTATAGTGCCTTTTTTAGGCAAGGTTCAAATGACAAATTTACCACCATAACAGGTACAAGCAAGCAAAATATAAGAGTAATGCTACTCAGTGCTAGACGTCTAAACCTCAAAATACACTCACTTGAGGCACTCCTTAAAATGGAGAATATCGACATCTGTGCAGTGACAGAGACCTGGTTCAAAGCTCCAGAGAGCACCCCTGCGTTACCAGGCTACAATTCATACCACACCTTTCGGCCACCTAACCAGGAATGAAGCACTAAAAGTGGAGGCGTGTCCATATTCATTAAGGATATCCACATCTACAGGCTAGTTGCACAGCATAATGCATCCAAAATTATCCAAGTGCAACTAACTCTGGGCAAGACCGCAATCCCAATTGTAGCTTGCTACAGACCCCCCACCATGCCCCAGGATTCCCACTCCTCATTTCTCGATACACTGGAAAGTATTAGGGTACAACAACACCCTAATTATGGGTGATTTCAACTACCCTACCATTAACTGGGAAAACTACTCATGTACCAACTCTTTTACTCAATGTTTTCAGGAATTCATAAATTCCAATACCTTGGATCAACTTATTCACACCCCCCACTAGGGTCAGCAATATCCTAGACCTGATCATTACCAACATGGGCAACTGGTGTTCCACACCAGAGGTCAGTTCCTCGTTGGTCAGATCTGACCACAAGCTAATCACCCTAGACATGCACATCCCGCCCCACCCCCAATTAGGGAAACCACAGTAAAAAACTTCTCCAAAGCCAACTTCACACTTCTTAAGACAGAAGTGGCAAACTTCATGACACCCATGCAGACGAACAATAGAGGTACGACTGCTGAATCCTACACAAATGCACTTACACGTGTGCATGGATCATGCTATCCCTAATAGAATCAAGATGCTATCCTCCAAACAAAGGAAGCCAATCTGGTGGTCCACTGCCATAAACAAACTCTACAACAGAAGAAAGAAACTATTGCAAAAAAAAAGTAAAATCCCATGACTGGAGGAACTCCCTGGTCAACCTCAGTCAGAAGCTAAGATCCCTCATAAAATCCTCCAAAGCTAGTTATGAACTGGCACCTTACCTAAGTACCATGTTCATTCATAGCCTCACCTCAGGCTTTGTGCCCACCGAATGGCGCACTGTGACAGTTATACCACTCCACAAAGGGGTAGCCACAACAGACCCTGAGAACTACCACCCCATTAGCCTGATGAGCCTGGTCTGCAAGGCCATGGAATGTATCATCATGGAACTCATAAACAAAGACACTGGTAATCTCCAAACCCTGGACCCTACCCAGTTTGGGTTTGTAAAAGGCAGATCATGTCTCCTAAACCTGATTGACTTCTTTGAAGCAGTCACCAAAGCCATAGATGAGGGTAAGGTGGTTCACACAGCTTATCTAGATCACGCCAAGGCTTTCAACACCATCCCCCACTCTGGAATTATAGATAAGCTCACTAAACTAGGTATAAATCTGTATGTCACAAGATGGGTTGCCAGCTGGCTCATGGACAAAACCCACACTGTGAAAGTAGCAGACTCCAAATCTGACTTCAGACCAGTGAAAAGTGGAGTACCACAGGGTTCAGTCCTGGGTCCTCTCCTGTTTGGTATCTACTTCTTTAAAGTACAGGCTAACACAGAAGGCCTTTGGCTAACAAATTCCTAACTATGTGGACATACTACAAAAGGGCCTCACTGAGACAGATGCCTGGTGTCAAAGCCATGGCCTGAAGCTCAATGCCAAAAAGTGTATTGTCATCCCCTTTGGTAAAAACTCTGTACCCATGAACTACCACATAAGTGGTAGTCTACTTAATGCTGAAAGTGTGATAAGAGCCCTTGGGACACAGGTAGAGAGTAGTCTCTCCTTTGATAATCACATCACCACAGTGGTCAGGAAATCCTTGCATGTGGCTCACCTCATTACAAAAGATTTCTCATCCAGAAAAAAAGAGGTAATTGTTCCCCTCTACTCATCACTCATTAGACCCATTATAGAGTACAATACCCCTTTTGGTATGTACCCCACAAGACATCTACAACAACTGGAAAGGCCTCAGAAATTCCTCACAAAGAGGATTACTGGCCTCAAACAGATGTCCTATGCAGACCGTCTCAAAAAACTCCAGCTTTACTTCATCGCATATCGCCTACTCAGAGGCGATCTCTGCCTAACATACAAAGCTATGTCAAACCCAGAGCTGTTGGACATGCTCCACTTAAAGAAATTCCAATCCTTCTGAGCTACATGCTCTAGGGACCTAAACCTTGTCACCACAATAAATAGAACATGTTGGAGGGATAGATTCCTGTCCCAGAGACTTCCCATACTCTGGAACAAGCTACCTATCTATGTCAAACAGAGCTCTTCATTAGCACTCTTCAAGAAAAATCTGATGATTGGATGGGAAAAAGGAAATTCACCCCAAGGATCACTTCTGTGGCTCTGCTCAATAGGGGCACAGGAAAATAATTTTCTTGGGTAGTGAAAGCCAGGGGACCATTTTGGCTAGGCTTATATAGGCCCTAGGGCTAATAGCCTAGTACCTACCTATGAACCTATGAACCACTTCTTATGTGGTAGACAGGTTACCTAGTGCTTACCACTCCCACTGATAAGCTATAAGGCTTACCTCCAACACAGAAAGGCTTGGGGGGCTCAGAAGCTTACATACAGTCCTGGATACAGCAAATCTGTATCGAGAACATTAGTTATAGGAAAGGTAGGAAACAAGTCTACCATATTTATTTTTACAGAAAGGTAGCTAAAACAGCAGTAAAAACAATTCACATACAGTGCAAGCTAGCACACTTGAGTATGTAGCAATATTAGACCAAACACAGTTTAAAAAATACAATTAAATTAAAAAGGATTAAAAGCAAGTGCAGAAGGAGTTTATTAGGTAGAATGTGGTAAAGTGATGGGAGTGGGGGAGTGTCCCAAATCAAATCTAAAGTGGGGTGAAACTGCAAAAGTCATCAAATTTAAATTACAACCAAAAATAGGGAGAGTGGATGGGACAAAACAGTTTCAGCAGAGATCTGAAAAACTATAAGCAACAATTAACAGTACAAATGCTAAAACCAAAAAAATATATACTCAGCTCTCTATATTTCTAGATAGATACAGCAGTCTCTCAGAACACATGTTTCAGCAATGAAGTGCAGGCTGTTACTAACAGGTCTAATTTTATGCAAGTGATCCTTGAGTTAGATAACACACAAGCTGTAAAAATCAGTTATACCAACCGAAGACACAGCAGAAAATAGGGGGAGGTGGGGGAAACAGTTTCAGTAGAGATCTGAAAAACTATAAGCAACAATTAACAGTACAAACTCTAAAACCAAAAAAATATACTCAGTACTGTATATTTCCAGATAGATAAAGCAGTCTCTCAGAACAGAGGTTCCAGCAATGAAATGCAGGCTGTTACTAAAAGGTCTAATTTTATGCATGTGATCCTTGAGTTAGATAACACACAAGCTGTAAAGCCAGTTATACCAACTGAAGAAACAGTAGAAAATAGGAGGAGGTTGGGAAACAGTTTCAGCAGAGATATGAAAAACTTTAAGCAAAAATTAACAGTACAAACTCTAAAACCAAAAAATATACTCAGCTCTTTATATTTCCAGATGGATAAAGCAGTCTCTCAGAACAGAGGTTCCAGCAATGAAATGATGGTTGTTACTAACAGGTCTAATTTTATGGAAGTGATCCTTAAATTAGATAACACATAAACTGTAAAAACCAGTTATACCAACTGAAGACACAGCAAAAAATAGGGGGAGGTGGGAAAAACAGTTTCAGCAGAGATCTGAAAAACTATTCTAGTCTAAGCAGATTCAGTATTTTGCACCCATGCTTTGTAGTTAGGCTACTATGCCACCTTCTGGGACTTGAGATCAGCTTTTTGTGAGTAAGGTTTTTCATACTCAGCCTTATGTTATGAATCCTTCGATTAAAACCTTTTGTTTTCTATTCTCCCTGTATAACTGAAACCCTAATTATTCACATATAAACTCACTTTTGTAGCCCTATATCATAGATAAATCCCAATGTGACCTTCTAGATCAGTACAAAGAGACAATTCATTCAATGATCATTTAGGATAACTGGATTATCTATGGTTTCAGACTTAAGGTTAAAATCCTTCACATTATTAGAGTGTTCTATACTCCAGATGCAGGTGTGGGTTCAAATCTCACTTCTGACAGCAGTATTTTGCACCTGCGTTTAGCTAAATAGTAAAGTAATTACCTTTGCTATAGATGATTACTGCTTTGTTACCAGTTGGAGTAACTTGTATCTGACAGTTGGCACAGGGGATTAAGGCTGTGAGCTGCTGGTATGCTACTTCCTGTGGTTTAAAGTTTGATTCCAACAGTCTTTATGTGTCTACTCTGTGATCAAGACCCTTAACCAGACAGTGCATTGGGAATTTGGGTTAAGCTCCTTAATGGTCTCCTGGATTGCATGCCTAGTAGCTTCCTGTGAATTTATTAAATATAGCTGTGCACATTTATCGAATACTTGTGAGTCTTCCTTGTACAGATTTGTTAGTTCCATTTCATTTAAAACTTTGGGGGCCCAAGTAAAACAGCCATATTCTAAGTGAGGTCCTGGCAATACCTTGTATAGTATAATCATTACCATAATTCTTCATGAAACTACAGATCTTCTCACACTTCACACAAGTCTGTTAGCTTTTGCTTTAAGTATTTTGTAATGCTATTTCCTTTGATATACTTAGTCACATATTCATGTTTTTATATGTACGACACTCCTGCATGCTGTGCTATAGTTATTACTCCCTATATTTGTTACTGTGATCTTTTGAATATTAAATTATATTTAATTAAACAGGGCCTCTCCAGTATGCTCATTTATAGTACTCTGCATTTTAAATTATTGACACCTTAAATCAACAACATAGTTTATGTTCAAAGTGCTATCACTATTTGCTGTATTCATAAGACTGGGTTAAATTATACTGGAACACATTTGAAATGCTTCTAAATCCTTTTCAGGTGTTCTCATTTATAAAGGAGCATTTCCATTTATTTTTAAACATTCATAACTAATTTATAAACCAATTTATACTATAGGAATATAGGCTACTCTTTTTATATTTTTCAGTTACATTTGCTAATCTTACAAGTACGTTCCATAGCATAGAAGAATAAAGAAATGACTGTGACCCAGCCATGTATGACTTTTTAGTGAAATGGACACTGTTAGGATTGGTAAGGAATGAGGATTGAGCAGCTAGTTCTAACGTGCCCATCCAATGCAAGATGGAAACTAGGCATCCCAGCAAACAGTGCAAAAGGCAGGAATGATCCTCACACCAAGGAACAATTATGTGCTGTAGCACACATTACACATGTGCAGAAGAGGGCATTCTGAAAGCATCCTAACTATGGGACTACTTCAGAGGAGAATTGCAGAAGAAAGTAAGCCACCTTGACAGCTGCTTGGATGATGTAATCTAATAATCTGCTGTCACCCATGGAGCATGAAATAGGACAGTCATGTTATGTAGAGGCCAGTGATCAAGAGGTTGATGGCAGCAAGAAGAAGACATAGACAACAAAAATTAGCTTTGTTTGGGACTTTGACTAATGGTGGGATGCAAGTGAAATATTGTTTAGTGCTCCCTTAGTGTTTTGAAAATAAGTAATTTAAAAAATAAGGAGTTTTTCCCATAGGTAGGCAGTGAGACTGTTCTGGACAACCCCAAGAGCAAAGTACATACAATGAGGAGAGGATCTATGCCAAAAACAAGGATAAAGAATGCTCTTCTGTTTATCCTGCAGGATACATTGGACCTTGCAGAATCTGTGGTAGCTAATAGTAATAGAAGCTGCATTGAGGAGATGACTGGGTCAACTGGGCAGAAATCTCTACAAGCAGCACCAGAAAGAACTAGCTAATAGCTATAGTTAGTAGTAGTATTTAGACAGAAAGCAACTGGGCAATTGACTGTAAGCAAAAGAAATGAGAATAGAAGAGGTGGAAAATACACTTACCTCACATTCAGATGATATAAGTGAGATATAGAAGGATTTCAAAGAACTCTGGACCCAGAAGACCAATGCCTATGTGAAAGTGGAATTAATGGAAGTGCATCTTACCGAGATAGAAGACAGGACGTGATGTCAGAATCTTAGACTGATCAAAATTCCTGACAATGTGAAGGCAACGGCTCTAGGATTGTTTACCAAATCCACAGTTTACAGAAACACAAACGCTCGTGCACAGTTTCGCAAAAGTGCTTTTTCACTGAAAAAGCACTTTAGTAAAACACTAATAAAAAAATAAAAAACATAATGAACTAAAAAAAAAAAAAAAACAATAGTAATCACATTTATGCAAGGGGGCAAGTTCCCCTGCACCCCCCTATTTTTATATTCTCACTCCAAGATTGCACTACAGTTAAGAAAAGGGAATATTCCCTTATCCCCAGTGTGCCACGATCTCAGCAACAGCCGTTTTGCAATGTTTTTTACCTTTTTTATTTCTGTTTTGCGAAAGTACATTTCTGGTGAAAAAACACTTTCGCAAAACATTTGTGTTTCGTTAAACTGTGGATTCGGTAAACAGTCCTAGACCCGAAGGCAACAGATCCAGCAAAGCTTTGTATGAAACTAACTGTGCAGTGAACAGTCTTGTAGAAAAAAAAGCTACAGATAGAAAGTACACAGTGCTTTTGCACTGGGTCTATCCATAGAAAAGAGGCAGCCAATCATTAGATTTAGATTATCATTAAATGTGTTTCCTATCTGCAAAAATAAAATGTCGATTATGATATCTGGGGGGAAAATGCTATTTAAATATAAAAGGGTTTACTGTGAACAGAACTTTAGTGGAATGACTAGGAAGGGAACGGGAAGGTTAATGTCTGTAATGTGAGACTGCAGAGATGATAACCTGTGTTTCAAAGTAACATATTAAGCATTCTTTTTTATAACCTTTTTTGTCATTGGGTGTGAAATCCTTCTTGGAGCCTGTGGGTAATGCTACAGTATACAGCAGTGAGGAAGGGGACAGACGTATAAGGAAAGAGATGAAGGTGGCTTCATACTCAGTGAAAAGCTAGTCAGAAACAGTGGAAAACTCCAAAGCCATTTCCTTTATTACAAAAGAAGTTTTTGCAGAGTACACTAGGGATCTGCGGTGGTGGTGCTGCGGTAGCATTGTCGTCTCACAGTAAGACGTTGTCCTGTTTGATTCTCAGCTAGAGCATCTTCTGTGTGGAGATATGCATGAATGGGCATACCTTCGTTGAAGGTTGTGCGTCAGGGCTGGCAACTCGGCATGTAAAAATCTACTGCCAATCATTAGCAGACCGGAGTTCCGCTGTGGCGACCCCTAACTGGGAAAAGCCAAAAGACACAACAACAACACTAGGGATTTTGGGTTCTAGGAACTTGCAGAAGGAATAGAAGAGAGTAGCTGCTGTTTGATTTGACTTGTTGGAAATTCGAAGATGGATAATTTCTCCTAAGAAGTAAAGGCACGTGTGTGACTTTTATATCTGTACAAGAATAGCATGGATGAAGTCAAGACCCTCTTCAGGGGTTTTAAGAAAGGAACTGCTTGTTGGTGACTGAGTTAAGGGAAGCTGGAGAATGGTGTACATCAAACATTTTAAATTAAAATGGGACATTATGTTTTGTACTGGACATTTGAAATGATATTGGGGAAAATCATTTCCTTCAGGCAGCACTGTTGATGAGCTGAGATGCTGCAGAAGATGTTTTGAAATCACATGAGTTATTGCAGTGACTGCCCCAAGCACCATAGTAAAGGGTGCTCCCAGGCAGTGCCATGGAAATGGAAAATGAGAGCTGGGAAGACTATGTATGCAGACAACGCATACTGTAAGCAAGTATTTGATTTAGTTGCTCACTGTTGCATTAATGTTAATTTTTCCTGTTTTCTGATTAACTGAAAATGTAAAGAAAACTAATTATTGTGGCTTTGGTAGCCTTTTCTTTATGGGCTATATGATATTTTACCTTTTATATAAAGATACAAGGGGCCCAAGAAGGTATAAATACAAGTAATAGGAACAGCAGGCATGAAGAAGAGACCTTTAGACTATGTGGGCATGTGCACCCTAAGAGTATTAGGACATACAAAGGTTAGGGAAAATTGAAAATGGCTAACATCAAGATGGATTGGCAAATCACAATGGCAATGCCTGGGAAGGATTATACTTGTAATTATGATTCTGGTCAGAATATGCTTAGCCTGGGTTTAGGAGAATTGAAAAGGCTAATATGAGAAAAGGTTTTCTTAAGACAATAAATTAAATATTTGTTCATTGAATGTTAATGGGCTACTGAGCCCAGTCAAGTAGATGAAAGCTTGGCTTATTTGAGGAAATATCTACTTCAAGTAGTATATATTCTGAATACTCATTTTCTACTGCAGGAATGTGCCTTGATGGCTAAGGGGGTATGATTTGATAAAACTATCTTGTTGTTTGGAGGAGAGGAACAGTGGGGTGATTATTTTAAAGCAGAAACAGTCAGAAATTGTCTTCTAAAAGACCTTGAAGGATAGAGCAGGTAGATATGTGATAGGAAAGTGCACTTGTCGGATTTAAAATTTATATTGGCTCCATTTATATCCCACTTGCTTTAAAATGGATTGATATCATGAATATGTTAATAAAAATGTTATCATTTCATGAAGGCTTGTTCATACTGGAAGTTATCATGGATTTCAACAAGGTCAAGCATTTCTTCACCACAAATTTTGCTCTGTTAAAGGCAAGTTTGCTGAGGCGCTAGAGAATTTATTTTGTTTCATGAAGAGAGAATTTACTCTGCATTTTATGCTTGACTAAGTACTTCAGAATAAATCCTTGTATTACACTGAATTGGATCCAATTTTGTGGTGAAAAATATTTGGTGTGCTTTTTCTATTGTGGTTATACAAGGTCAAGCATTTATTAGATTTTGGGAGTTCATAGGGCTAGAGGATAATTTGGTGTTAGTAAAGTGAAAAGTGCTATGTTTACTTGTTACTTTCTGATGGCTAGAGAATACTCTAGATTAGATATGATTATGGTGTCTAGATAACATGGGTACTTGGTTAATGTGATGGAGACCCATTGCAGTCCATTATCCAATCATGCACCTATTTTCATTTGTCTTGAGTATAAGTTTAAAGAGGTACTTAGACATTGGAAATTTTGTATTTCCTTTGGCCAAAATAAGTATTTTTAAAGCTGACTGGTTACCAAGAAACATAAGAGTGGGAAGGCAGACAAGTCTTAGTTACAGCATCCAGTGTTGCTGTTCAAGAGGAATTAAAGAGTCACTTAAAACTTGGCTTCAAGGATTATGCAGAGAAAATCAGGAGACCCTGGATGTCTGAGTGGTAGCATTTGCAAGTGTGGGTAGACCAAATGCAGAAAGAACGTGTTAGTGGGGATAAAGGAGTAGCTGAGTAATTGTAAAAAACAAAGCTGGAAATGGATAACATTCTAGATGCAGTGCTGCAATATAAAATGGGTACCTTTCAGTATATAGAAATATATGCATCTCCTAAGACACAGAAGAATTTAGCCCTTAGATTGAGGAAGGAAATATGACCTGTTATTACAGGAGTGCTTGATGAGGACATTTCTGTCTGATGTTCTACGAACCATTTTGTATTATTGTATAAGAGAGAGGAAAATGCAGAAAATGAGGAGGAAAGAGGTAAGACATAGAGAAGACTTTCTGCAAAATGTGTTGGTTCCAGACTTGCTCTTAAAGGGGCAAGAAAAGACACTCACCTTGACCACAACTGAAATGCTTAGGGAGAGTTAGAAAGTTGTCAAAGGGTAAGATGCAAGGTTTAGATGAAACCCCTTTGGAAATGTATCTGATGGGTGGAGAACAATTTCTCAAACATTTGCTACAAGTTTTAATTGCATGATAGATCAGGAATTAATCTCCAGTTATTGGAGACAGGCAAAGATATTGGTTATTCCAAAGGATGAAAAAGATACCAAGATATCAGCTTCTTGTAGACCAATCTCAGTACCAAATCAAGACTACAAGATTTTTAAAATAATTGTGATGAATAGGATAAAGAAATGGATGACTTATCTGGTGCATTGTGACCCAGTCTGAATTTATTCTTAAGATTCAGATGGAGGGGCAATATAATTAAGACATTATTGTTACCAAATCATATGCACAGGAGTCAGGACATTTTGTTAGCCGTGAGTGTTGATGTTAAAAAAGGTCTTTGACTGGGTGGATTGAGAGCATTTTCTAGGGTTTTAGAGATTTTTGGATTTCGAGATAAAGTTATTCAACTACTGAAAGGTGTATACCCAGACTCTAGGGCAACAATAAAAGAGCTGTATGAGGAATTCTGATTCCATCAGGGTACCCAGCAGCATTACTCACTATCTCTGTTAGGATTTGCTGTATATTTAGGACCACTAGCAACCTATATGTGTTATGCCATGACAAAGGAATGCAGGGTTCCGAATGTATAAAGCAAGCTGGCTTAATATGCTGATGATTTACTAGTATATTTAACAAATAATGAGAGGGAACGGGTTTGATTAGTAAAGGTGTTAGCCAATTTTGGTGAATTTTCAGGATGAAAGATAAATGTATCCAAGACAAAGACGTTACAATTAATTATACCTACTCTGTGGAACTACTGATGCAATTTCAAGATTATAGGCAAGGAAGGAGCTGGTTAATTTGGGGATTCAGTTGACTTCCACTGTACAGGAAACATACCAAAAGGTGCTTGAGAAGCACAAAATGTTACTGTGTCAATGGAGGGAAGTAAGACTGAATTTTGGTCAGAAGATCAAAGCAATTCAAATGATGATCCCCTACCAAATGTTAATACATTTTTCGGGCATTATACCCGCTGCACAAGAAAATTTCAAAAAATTAAAATGAATGATTATAAAAATGATTGGGGGGTAAAGGTGGAATAGCAGGGTATAAGAGGGAGACACGGTGGTGTATGTCTCCCAGATTTTGAAAGTTATTGGAGAGCTTCCCAATAAATCTTGTTAGTTGCCAGGATGAGGAGGTAATGCCATGAAATAAAATAATTACAGAGAGATACTTTAAAAGGAATAGATCTGAATATCATGTTTTGGTATAGGAGAACAGAGGAGATTGCAGAATTAGCAATGGAGTATTGGAGGCTCTTAAATGGCACTGAGCTTGTAAGAGATTGAGTATTAGAGGTTTTAGATAGGACCCACAGAATATGATTTAGAGTGCAAAGCAGAACCAAGAAGGATGTTTCAGTCAAGTAGAGCCTGGGACATGTCAAAACTATTAGAAGGAAAGGAAGTGAAAACATGGGCGTGGATCAGCAAGGAATTTGGGCCAAGTCAAATGGAGGTTTTCCTGTACAAAGATCAAAGCAAACTATTATGAAGGTTAAAGAAAATACACAAAAAGTTGGTAACAATCCCCCATGAATAGTCTTCCTTGGTAATAGGAAAAGCGGAATTGAGAAATGTGGGAGTTAAGTAAAATAAATAGCTTGCATAAGAGATCACAAAATTCACATCATGAAAGGTTAATGAGGGACTGGTTGCTGGCTACCTCTGTGCAGGTCAGGGTGGGAGATCAGAAAGTATTTTAATTGGAATAGTAGAAGCAGCAAAGAAATCAATAACTAGGAGGTGGGTGCAACTGAATCCACCTACAATAGTAGAAATGTGGGGAATCAACCTAGAGTTGAACATTGTTGACATGGTGAAGTGAAGGAAGTTAGAGAAGTGCCCCCCCCCCCACAACTGAAGTACTTTTCAGGGTAACTGAATGAATGGCAAGAATAATAGAACAAGAAACAGGCAGAGTGAAATGGTAAGGTCCATAGCTGGAGCAGAGATTAAAGGAAGAGATTTTTAAGGTTTGATGTTTTGTTTATGAATTACGTTGACATTTGCTTTCAATGTGAATTTTATGGATTACTTTGATTTGTTTTTTGTTTTTTTTTTGTTTATTTTTCCTTTTAAGTTTTGCAATTAAAAAACAAATAAATAAGCAGGAAGGGCATGAAGAAATATCTTGGCTGAAATTATCAAAGGCCAGCATGAAAGGGATGACACAGTTTGTGAGACATACTTTAGAATGGTGGTATATCATCTTTAAATATATTAGGGCCTCACTAATTTAGATGCTTAACATGTTATTAAAAGTGCTTTAAAATGTTTAGAAGAAAACATATCAATAGAAAAACATCTAATTGTAATGATAAACAGATTGAGTTAAGCATTGTCTTGGAGTGCAGGCTGAGAAATTAATGTGATATTCCATATTAGACTAGACCATCGAATCAGTCAAAAGGTTTAGACTTAATTTTAGTATTCTACAATTAACATAAATCCTCTTTTTGCAGCAGCTCATACCCAATAGCTGGTTTCATTATTAAACATAATGTCAAAAACTTAAGCTACAACATGCATATTAACACAGAGCTGGTACATACCATCACATTGTGGAATATCATTACTCCAGCCATCATCCATGCAAACTCGGAAATTTGTCTGGCTAATGATATGATACCTGCAAGACAATAATTTAAGGATAGGTACAGCAATGTGGCAAATGGCAGAAAATGTAAGAGATCTACGTATATCTTATTAACATTGATCATCATTTCCATCCAGTATCTTAACTACTTTATGATAATTTGTATCCGAAATTGTGAAATAAAAATGCAGTTACTTTCAAATGCTTTATTTTCCTTTGTAAATTTCACACACGGGAAATAGTTAAAGTCTTATATTAGTTGCCCAGTTTAATACCTGGGTATAACATTTGGAGAGAGAGGGTCTAATAATCAGTGAGTTCAAAATTTTGTCATTATGGGTCTCAGAGACCCCTCACAATAAATATATGTTCAAACACACACACACACACACACACACACACACACACACACACACACACACACACACACACACACACACACACACACACACACATTCATAAATGTGCGTGCATTTATTGTTGCATTCAAAAATAGTGAAATGACAAAAGACTGAACATTCTTTTTTTCTTGTTTTTTAGCCTACTGACTGCTGTCTGTGTGAGATTGTTATAGAGTGGGATCTGGGAATTTGCCTTTTCCCCATTGTTGTGCAACCTCACCTGCAATATATACGTATATCAGGGGCATGAGGAGGTGAAGGAGGCTTGCCTCTTCAATTTTTTTTTTTTTTTGTTGGTCTAACTCTAGTTTGGGAAATTTCAGTTTTTGAAGGGAAAGAGTTCTATCTTTCTTTGAAGTTTGTAATGCTTGCTCTCCATATATTTGAGAGTATATTTGTTCAAATATTTTAACAATGTCCACATTTTTTGTGTAGTTTTTGTCCCAGTAGTTTATTTCTGATATATTGGAGGTGGTTTTCTGTTGGAAAATAATTCTGGCTAGAGCTCTAGATGGTATTTGTGCTTCTTCTGCGTAGGTGGCTAGCAGTCTGGCTTCATAAAATTATAGGTTTCTGGTTTCTAACATATAAAGGTCTCTTTGCATTTTTAAGAGTTCTGCCTCTGTTTGTTTCTTAGGGTTACTTAATAGTCCTTTTTCAAGATGCTCTATTTTCCCTTTCAGTGTATGTTCCTCTTTCAGCTGTATTTTTTTTATAATATGCTGCTTTTTTGATGAATACTCCTCTAATTTGTGCTTTGGTTGTGGTCCATTCTATGTCCATTGGTACTTGAGAGTTGAAAATATTTGTAAGAGATATTTTTAGTATTGCTTCTACTTCTTTTATCACATCTATTTTGGTGAGAAAATTAGGGTTTAATGACCAGTTATGACCTCTATTCTCTAAATATATCCTTTTGTCCCAGTTAATGTTCAACATAATTTTAGAATGATCCAAAAAAACCTGGTGTGGATAATTGTTGTTGGGTCCATGTTAATGAATATATCTGAGATTAAAAAGAAATCTATTCTTGACCACATTTTATGGCATTGCATGTAGAATGTACATTTCCTGGTTTTGTCATTGTTATCCCCATATTTAAATTGGTCATATAGTTTGAAATCTTGTTTGAATTCATTTAGATCTAATGAGGCTTGTTTATTATATGATTTAGTCAGATTAGATTTGTCCTTTTCTGGGTTTTGGTATGCACTTTGGTTTTAAGTATTTTTCCTGAAATTGTTTTTTAATTATTATGGCCCCTCCAGCACTGTTTGTTTTTCCCTCTGAGGCTGTGATTTACCTTATCTATTTCCTCCTGCTAATTTCTGTCCATTGCTCTGTAGTCAAGTGTGTTTTCTTGTATTAGTATGAGATTGGCTTTGGTTTTCAATGCAAGGTGTAGGAATAGTTTTCTTTTTTTTTTCTCATATTTTGGAGTTCTTTAATATTCCATGACTCTTTTTCCCACATTTATTTATTTAATATATTCATTAGATATGACTTGTATGTTAGTTTTGATATGTGTCTTCATATGTGCTGCTGTGTAATGATTTTGGAAAGCATCTATCTATCCCTGTCCCTATTCTGTGCCTAATCACTATGCCCCTGGAGGGGGAAGTGGAGGTTCAAACATATGTGGATTACTCTGCCATCTAATCTTTAGTTGTGTTTTCTTTTTACATGCGGATTTGTCGTATAGTATCCCCCCTGTGTTACTATATACAATATGGACTAAGCTGAACAAACTAGTTACCCAATAAAACACTGCTACTTAAAGTCCCCAGTGCCTTCCAACAAAACTATTATACAGTTATAGTGTTGCAATTAAAGAGCAGCATGTTTTGTTTGTCTTTTCGGCTTTTGGTTGCCACAGCAGAACTCCGGTCCGCTAATGATTGGCAGTCAATTTTTAGTGTGCCAAGTTGCCAACTTGATGCCCAACCATCAGCGAAGGCATGCCCATTCACACATCTTTTGGATGCCAGTCAACCACAGGGAGGACATGCAGACTCCACACAGAAGGCACTCTAGCCGAGAATCAAACAGAAGAACCTCTTGTTGTGAGGCAACAATGCTACCGCTGTACCACCGTGGCTTAGCAAGTTAAATAGCAGCATGTATTGTTCTTTATCTTGTGACTTGTTCTTCCTACTAGTGTATCTAAGCAGTATATTAATAATTATTTTCTCAGTAACATATATCAAGCTATTTAGCACAGTATTGTTATTTTAATGTCAAATTTGTCAAATTTGCATTTTCCTTTCATTTTACTTCTTTTCCTCCCTTTATTTATTCAGTTTTTTGTTCTCCTTTGGTATTTGTATAGTCTTCCAGATATATCTGTGTGGGTTGTAAAATATGTTCTTGGCCCCTACAATCTTTCTAATGGTGTATTTTTAAACAGCATGCTAATACACATTTTCTCAGTATTTTATATCAGGTTGTGTAACGTAGTATTAGTATTTAAATGTCAAGCTTGTCATATTTACATTTTCCTTCCATTTTACTTCTTTTCCTCCCCTTCATATATTCAGTATTTGTTCGTCATTGGTGCCTATATAGTCTTCCACACATATCTGTCTGGGTTATAAAATATATTCTTGGCACCTATAATCAGGGGTAGGAAAAAAATATATTTTATATATATATTTCTCAACTTAGACAAATGCTCAGCTACAGTTTGCATACTGAGTTACATTTGTGTTTTTGAGGATTGTTAGGTTACCTTTGTAAGTTTCTGATTTTAACACTTGTCCAGCATTTATGCAAGCCATTTGTCCTTTTCCTGGCATATGTCTGCAAACTAGTCTGGTTTTTAACAGTTTGTTGCTTGTCTGTTATTTAAGGCTGGGTTCTTCATTTACTCATATAGTGATGGGTGTACAGTCTTAGTGAGTGTTTCAGTGCAACAGTACCTTATTTCTTCAAGGACTTGCTTGCAGATTGTTTGTCATATTTGATGCATCAATTACATCTTTGACAGGTGCAGGTTGATTTCTGTTTTTGTGACAAAAACATCTTCAGAAGCTTGTTATAGTCCCTTTAGGATGACTGGTCTTCATAATGGAGCCCTTGAGATTGTAGGGGCATGATTACACAAGCCAAGGTCCCTGGAGGTGGTTCCTTCCTATCATGCGTGCATCAGAAACGGCAGTTGATTTTTGGTTCCTGCTCAGGCTATACTTCCTTTTCCTGTGTTCCTTGTGGCTCTCTTTGCAGAATTAAGGGCCTAAGCAGCCAGGGAAAGCTCTCTGGGTTGGATTCCCATCCAAAATGCTCGCAAATCGGCATGTTTCTTCACTCGAGGATCGTTTATCATTTTTTTGGTTTTATTTCTTTTCTGAAGGTGGAATCTGCTTGAAAAGGACCAGGAATGTTTCTTTTGCCTCTTTGGGGTTAGCAACCATGTATTTGACTTCCTTAACATAGAAAATTAATAGGTTTGGGAATTTCATCTGGAATTTGATTTTTTTCTCTATTAGAAATCTACAGTATGGAGAAAGGAGTTGTCTTGCTTGCCTTTGGGCAAAGGAGATTTTGTTATTGATCCAGGTAAGTGTGCCTTTTTTCTTGGCTGCCAGTATGATTTTGTTTACATCTTGATAGTTTAATATTTTAATATAGACAGGTCTTGGTTTCAGTGTTGGTTGCATTTCCCTCAGAGCTCAATGGGCTCTTTTTATTGTAATTTGATGTATTTCTTCAGATTCATCTAGCAAGGAATTTATTATTTGTCTGATTGTTGGTATTAGGTTATTAAGAGTCCCAGATTCAGGTATTCCTCTGATGATAATATTGTTCCTTTTAAATCTTGCTTTGAGGTATGTTATTTTTGCTTGTAAGCTTTGTATTTCTTTGTCATGGGAATCCGTTCTTTGAGTTAAATACTATTTTTATCTCATTTTCAGTTATTTTGGATTCTGATTTTTTCATTCTGTTTATTATTTGGCTAAATGAGTCACCAAAGGTTTGAAATTGTAGGGATAAGTCCATTATTGCTTGCTGAATAGGTAGTAAGGCAGGTTTTATGTCTTCCAGATTAGCTGGTTTGTCTGTCTTAATTTTATTTGCAGTTTTAGAATTGTCTGTTTTTTTTTTAGTTGTCTTTTGTCTTTCTGTAGTTGTATCTTTTTTAGGTGAAGCTATTACTGAGAATTTGGTCTTAGTTGTAATGGTCTCTATAATATTTTCCTCTTTCGACATCTTGCTGTTTGAAGTTATTTCCAGTCTTTGTATTCAGTTGTAGGGCCTGAGCACCACATGACATAAGCTGTTTTTCACAAATCTTAGTTAATCCTGTTGTTTCAAAGAGAAATCTGTCACTTTTTCTTCCTCTTTTGGTTGTTGACTGTTATCTGAGGTATATATTCAGAGATTTTTTTGCATTTTTAACTTTGATTTATCTTCTGGGTTTATTTAAATCCAGGGTAATTCAGAGAGCTAGGTGCTAGCAGTGATCACAGAACAGCGGCCATCTTGAACTCCCAATTTTTTTTTTTTTTAAAGATTGCTGTTTTTGTGTTGTGTTCACTGTTTTGAGTGGCCATTGTTTAATTTTACACATGCATCAATGATCACTGCCACTGTCTGCACTTAGGAGTGGCTTAACCATTCATATAAACACTATCCATTTCCTCTTATCTAACTGCGGTGGTGGTGCTGCGGTAGTGTTGTCGCCTCACAGTAAGACATTGTCCTGTTCGATTCTCAGCTAGAGCATCTTCTGTGTGGAGACGTGTGAATGGGTGTACCTTCATTGAAGGTTGTGCGTCAGGGCCGGCAACTCGGCACGTAAAAATCTACTGCCAATCAATAGCAGACCAGAGTTCCACTGTGGTGACAGATTGATAGCAATCCTGGCAGCCTTACTTTATTTATTTATTCATTTATTTATTTTATTTATTTATTTATTTCCAGTTTGTTTGCCAGGATAGTCCATTGGGCCACGAAGAGCCCATTTTCAATGGAGTCCTGGTGAGAAAAGCTCCAGAATAATAGAGAAAAAAAATCAAATAAAATCAAATAAAAGAATAAAACAGATACATAACAGTAAGACAAAGGATGCAGAGTACCAAAAAATAGAATACAATACATATAGTTGATACAATGAAAAGTTGTTAGAAGCAAAAAGACAGTTTTTGTTTTCAGTCTGATGAATTCCTACTATAATTGCTATAGCAATTATTCTGGACTTTATCCAGAATAATGGCAGACAACCTAAAGAAACTCACATCTATCTGTAGCTCATTGTATTTAGCACTTCTCAGTCCAATGCTAATTACAATTCCTTGCCACAGACTTTTGTAATAAGGTTTTACATGTGGGGGCTTCACCTGCCATACCCTCTTTCTTATATGTACTAGCTCCACAGGTGTTCAGCCATGACTACAATGCAACACCTATAGGCTGCACTGTAGTGAATGATATTAGGATTAATGCATGCAGGTACCAGCTGTAGGGAAAGTCATATAACTGTTCACAGAGGTTATGTAAATCAACAGTTAACAGAATACATTGCACTCATATACTCATATATTTATTTATGTATATATATATATATATATATATATATATATATATATATATATATATGTATATACACACACCCCCCACACACACACACACACACACCCACACACACACACACACACACACACACACACACAGATGTATGTGGTGTGCGTGTATAAGAGCATTTGGAAATTTGTGTGTGTGTGTGTGTGTGTGTGTGTGTGTGTGTGTGTGTGTGTGTGTGTGTGTCTGTCTGTGTAATACAGACTTTGAGATTTCTGTCCTGAACTCCACATATAAAGGAACTTCCAGACAAATATAAAAGTAAGCTGCATGAGGATACAGTTTCCTAAACGACTTCATCGTGGTCAATAGCATTTATTTGCAGCTGGTCAAGACCCCCAAAGACACACACACACACACACACACACACACACACACACACACACACACACACACACACGCACACACACGCACACACCCAAACACACATATTCCTATGCCTCTGTACCCACATTTACAAATTCTAGAGGCAAAACACAGTGGAGAAAAAGTTTGAAAACCGTGTTCGGAGACCTCATACCCAACTGAAGATATGTTTTTGGAATCAACCACTTTCAAAAAAATGTTGATTTCTTTTTAGAGCATGTTACTAAAGCAGTTTATTCAGGACACACATTGCACAGATTTCCACTCAAGAGTTAAGAAAAAATACTTTTTTAAAGAGGGTATGGTACAGTGGCATGCTTTTTTTCTTTTTTCTTTTCTTTTTTTTTTTTGTTCCTACCCACATATGCTAATACTTTTATGGTAATTTTAAAACATGCATTCATGTATTCTCAAAGAACAAGTCATTGGTAAACCTCTACCAGCTTCTGGAAGTTGACCTAGCAGATGGCACAAGGAAGTTCTATTGAGTCTCTTTTTGCAAAAACAATCTTCTTTCCAGATCAATGGTCATCAAGAGCAGTTGGAAGGAAGGCTTCCAGAAGCTTCTGAATGAAGAAAAGTAAAAAAAAAGCTGTACTGTTACTTATGCATCCTACATTAAATGAGGAAGGAGAACCAACCCTATAAGAAGTATCAAGTACAATACACTAAGGAAAATAAAGCAAGGAGAAAGCATCAGGTTTAGATTAAATCCCATCAGATATGAACAGGAAGTTGGGTGGATTAGGGGAGAAATTGTTCTTGAGTGTACTTATCACAGCATGGAGGGATGACTGGAGAATAACCATTCTAGTGCCATTGTGGAAGAACAAATGTGATATTCACAACTGTAGGGAGAACAGCGGCATAAAACTCATGTTGCACTGAATGTAAGAGCTATAAGAAGTGATGAATATGTGAAATAGTAGAATGTAAGATGACATATTAGCAGTCTGGATTCAGATCAGGATGCAGTACAAATGATCCAGTGTTTTCAGTGACACAAATAATGGTGAGGAAGCTGGAGATGAGAAAAAAAAAGTCTAATTGGGCATTACTAGTCTTGGGGAAAGCAGATTTTGGCAATCCAGCAATAATTATAAATCACAGTAACATTGGTAGAATTGGTATAAGCTATGCACAAGGATATTATAAAACTGAAGTGTAAAACTTTGAATGTTATAACATCAAACCTGAAACATCGAAAGCTAAAAACAGCAATTTTTTTCCACACAGAAAAAAACTGCTGTTCCAGTACACAACACGGAACACAAAAACACTACAAACTATGTCTTATGTGGGGGCTGTGCCCCCCACACACCTCTACTTAAATATACCAACTCCAATATCGCACCACAGTGGAGGAAATAGCAAAGTCGCGGAAATGGCCCACCAAATTCTTTCCATGGGAAAGAATTAGATGTTCTGCGGCTTCGATATTCTCAGCTTTCGATGTTTCTGGTTCGATGTTATAACATTCAAAGTTTTTTCACTTCAATGTTATGACATAGACCCTGTACAAGGACGAGATGACACAAGTATGAAAAATGTTCAAACTCACGGAGGGTTTCCAGTGCATCAGGGTTTAGCTCTGAGATCTGAGCCCACTTCTGTTCATATTGGTGATAGACTACATTAGCAAACAGGTCAGAGGGGACAAGACAACCAAGTTGCTACTTGAAGACATTTGACAACATCATAATAAATTATATGGAACTGGAATCTAGAACTGAAGGCACATGGGATGAAACTAAATATATTCAAGACAGTGATCATGAAAGAAAATGGAGGAAACCAGAAAAAGCTGAAAACTGAGATAAAAGGAAAACAGTAGAAAAGGGTAATAGCTTGTTCCTTGTATGCCGTGAGAAGGGCTACCATGCCAGTCTTGAGTGACCCTGCTCCTATCTCTCTCTTAGCACTAGCCCCTTACATCATGGCAGGTATCTGTTCATCAGTTGAAGCCCTGTCATCAGACAAGCAGTGTGACCAGATGGGAATCACTGACCCTTACCTGAGGATTAGCACATCCCATTCTCTCTCCTCCCTGCCAGTCACATCAAGCACCCAAGCTGCTAGTTTATTGTGGCTTACCTTTGCTGTAGACAAAGACTGATTCCTGTATCTCATGGCTGCAGGCTGTATCATTATTATTATTTATAGTGTTTATATATATATATATATATATATATATATATATATATATATATATATATATATATATACATATATATTATATTATATATATATATATATATATATATATATATATATATATATATATATATCAGATACTGAGATACTTCTTTAACAACAATGCAGAGTCCGAGCTTCTATTTATAAAAACAAGGAAATATTTAAAATTGAGTGTTGTGCAAAAGAATCACAGTTTTTCGTAACTTATTTTACTGTCATATCAGCTTAACATGATCAGAATATTTGTCCAACAAATTCTGAACAGGTCATTATGAATGTAAAATAAAAAAAAGAAAAAAGTTTGATCAGAAGAATCTGATTCAATATTTACTTTTGTATTTGGTTTGTTTACTGGGAAAGTTCAATTGGGTAATACCCATTTTCAACAGATGCCAAGGGAGAAAAGTTCCATTTGCTTACATTGCATTATATTAGGTTCGAGTTAAACACATAGTAGTTACATTTCTATTTATACTTCTATAAAAACAGTAGTTGCATTCATACATTCTAAGATTTTACAGAGATAGCAGTTACTAAAGAGAAGGTCCATGTGCAACTTAATGGATTGTACAGGCAGCAGTTATGTATACATTTTTTTTTGTTATTTCAGTGAGAGGGTAAAAGTATTCTGTTTAAGGAAAGTATTTGGAGAGTATTTTACAGTGAACACAAACCCTGGGATTCAATAAACTCCATGCAGGAATAGTGCTATTCCTGCATGTAGTGGTTCATGCCCATGAAGCAACAGCAGCACACCTTTCATATTCCTGAAGGCGTGCTGCTGTTTAAGCTACATGAACACGAATTGCGAACGAGTGCAAAGGGTATGTCTAAGTAGTACACGGACCACAAACATGTCCCCTGAACTCAGAAAGTGCCATACAGCACTTTCTAAACCTGATCCTGCATAATATAAGAGGATTTCTCTAATATTAGGCCAGTATTTCAGTGTCCACGTACACTGAAATGAAATAAATGAATTTCAGTGTCTGCGGACACTGAAATACATATGGGAGCAGGAAACCAATGCAGGGGGTGTGTGACAGGTTCTGTGACACACCCCCTGCATTGTAAAAGTGCCATATAACACCTTGCTTGCTAAAGCACCTAACTCAAACTCCAAAAAAAAACTGACCAAACCACTTGGAACCAAACTGTTTTTTGTATGTTAGCGTTTTCGTCAAGTTTAATAACTCAACTTCTTCAGACAAACAGAATAACCATATCAGATGCACTTAAATACCAAATGGAAAATCACAAGATCAGGGGTAAAAGTCACATGACCAAGCAATGTTAAACTTTTAAAGTGACCACATTACTTTTCTGAGAAAAATTTTTGAATGCATATAAAGTCATTTAAAATACCATCCACCCTCTGAAAAACATTCAGCATCCTCATTTTTTTAAATGTACACAACCAAAATACACAAATAATATGAACTTATAAACGATTCAATGTGTCAAACTCTTCAATTTCAGAACGCAGACTATGGAACACAGATCATTTAATCCTGGTCGATTATAGCTGCATGTCCTAATTTGCCAAATTAACTTGTGCTGCTCAAGTTTTAGGGTATGTGAACTTCCCCTTTCATCATACTCAACTTGATCTGTCACTCTGAATAAAATAAGTGGCCTGGCTGATTGATCACATGTTTACCTAAAGCACTTTCCAACCTCCCTTTTCTAATGTTATATAGGTGTTCATACGCATGCTCTCTTAATTTATGGTCAGTCTTACCTATGTAAAAACTAGGACAAGACTGGCACTGGGCTAACTACACCACTCTACAGGAATTACAATTGTACTTGCCCTTACAAGTATACTTTCTCCCTTTCAGTGTGTATGTATAACTCACATCCATATACTTACAATAGGCACAAGCCTCACATTTAAACATACCTTGTTGCCTTGACAGTCCCAAATTTTTAAATTCTAATAACCCTTTCAGGCTTCTAAAAATAAACTTAGGGTTAGCATCTAGTTTATTCACTAAGGACCCTGGTGCTATTACATTCCAATTCTTAATCAAGACATGTTAAATGTTTCCAGCTAAAGCAGGAAATGTGGACAAAGGCATGTGGACAAAGGCATAAACAATGGGGGGAAAAGCCCTAAAAAGGGACACTTCTGAAATATTCACCTTACAAACATAGAAAGTTGATAGAAAACAGGATATATATTAGCATGATTCTCTGAAGGATAGAAGCCTGAAAGCCAAATGTATGCCATTATTTCCTGACTGCAGTCCTCAATGACTTGTCAGAACACCACAATACTCACTATATAAGATAATAATATAATAATAATATTATATATGTTTTTTCTAGGCTAAGGAATGTTTAAGTTACTGATGAAGTCCTGGTTTATGTCAGACGAAAACACAGGTGCAAAAAAAGAGCGTTTATTTGTTGTGAGTTTTTGCCGTATTAAATTTCTACATCTTTGGACACTACCTTCACCTCCTGGATATATCTTTATTGGTGATTTGAATGTTTAAGTGTAGCTAAGTGGGTATGCGCATTATGACCCTCTGCTTACCATAGCTTAAACATCCCATAGGAGATAAATACAAATATGCAGCTACAACTCCCAAGCCAAGATAGTGTAGTTGTTAGAGTCCTGGCTGTACACACAGGTGCTCACAGTTCGAGTACCAAGACAGACAAGTTATTTTTACATGGGAAAGCAGTGTTAAAATTATTTTTTTTGTAGTACCTCTTTTTTGTCAACCAGGGTAGTGTAGCAGGTGTAAAATTGAATTGTGAGTACATATAACATGTGAAAACACCCACGTATACACAAATGTTCCATACAGTATAGTTACACTCCTTGCCAATGTAAGGAAAGTACATAGAGGGATGTCATGTAAAGTAAATCATATAAACAATAAATTAAGTCGGTATTGTGATATATGTAAAAAATTAAAAGTGAGCAATGGTTAGCAATGCTCAGCTATGCTTAGCAGGTGCAACCATTGCTAAGACATGAATGCTAAGCAGCAGGTAGCTCAGCTAAGTAGATATGCACATTGTTCAACAGTGCTCAACAACTTCTTTAAGCAGTGTTAAAACCGGCTTAGCCGGTTTGCGCACTGCTTAGCAGAGCTTAACCTTTACAAAATGGTCCAATGACAGCAAGGGGCAGGAATATCACACTATTTAAATGGCACAGGTGGGAATACAGCCATAATCTGTTATAGTTCATCTGCACAGATACAATGGTTAGTGTAGGAGAGGGAGTGCGCTTTTGGATACAAAGCTGGAGCATTCAGGAATCCTGGGTCATGGCTGAACTGCTAGTAAAAAAACATGATGAGAGACTGCTGCAGGGTCAGTAGAAGGGCTTCCAATACAAAGTGGAGGCCTGCGACCATCTCACATGTGACCTGACCAGTGCTACTGGCATCCCCCAGACTGGTGAGTAGGTACGGCACCACTATAATGACCTAAAGCATAGTAAGGGGCACTCTTGGACCAGTGGATCCAAGATGGATGGGACCAGAATGCTCCAGTAGTGTGTAAGTATCATTATCAAGTAGCTTGTAGCAAATACTAGCCTGAGAATGTGATAGACAGATATGCATACCTGTGTGTTTTTCTCAGCTGCAGCAGAGAGGCCTATGAACGTTGAAGCCCATGGTGACAGACTGCTGAAGCTGTGCTGACAGGCTGGTGAGTACAAATCTATTTTGCAGTATATTGTTCAAATAGCTAAGAAGAAGTATATTGTTTACTGCTAGTAGGTATACTGTTACTGTGTGAACTGAATAAATAAAAAACTTTGACTGACTAATATTGATGTAAAATAAAGACCCTTACAAAAAACTGTTGTGTTTATTCTAGTATGTTGTTGTAGACATATACAAAATGTATACAGGTTCTTCATAGCAAATATGGCTGTGACAGCATACATTAACAGAGGTTCATCTGCGAACAAGCTGCTAAGAGAAACTGTAGATGGTGTAGCTATAAAATGAGATATAAATTAAATGTGAAATATATACTGCACTAAGCTCTGAACCCTGAATAGTAATATGCAAAGTATCAAAGTGTGTTCCATGCAGCATTGCCTTTTGTTAACCTTTGGATTCCAGATTGTAGTAATCCAAAGGAGTAATGCACAGTGCAATAACTATTCGTCATGCATGCATCACAGGATTACAAGTTCAGACTGTCTAACCAAGAGACTATTAGGCAAAACCCAGGAAAACATGAAACAGCAGTTCCCAAGTAGCTTATTGTGATGAGATACAGCTTAGTTGTTAATTTTGCACACCCAGATATGGTTCAAATCCAGGGAGTAGTACTAAGATGTGTGCAAATCTACACAGAAGGAATCAGGAATAAATGTAAAAACAGTCAGGTAGTGTTAACAGATATTTTCCTCACAGGTTTTACAAGTAAAGAGATGTTGCCAGTAGCTGTATGAAAGGTATACTAATAAACTGTGTACAACTGTTCAATTGTCCCACCACATGCCTTCAAATGACAGCAGAGTAGGTACATACAATATGCATTTTTCCCAAAGCATACCTCTCAACTGTACACATATTCAATGAAAGTCCAGATATTTGTCTCTGATTTTTGGTCCGTTTTACATAAAGTGGTGGTGTCATGGTAAATCAGTGGCAAATCATTATAGACTGAAGTTAAAAAATAATGATAGACATATATGTGTCAGACATCATATCCTTCAGAAAAGCTATGCAAATGCAAAATCTGTTATTTTATCAACTTTCTAAGTTTGTAAGAGCAATATCTAAAAATCTCCATATTTATGAGCCTTTGTCCCACTCTGATGCATGGCTATGTCCAGATGTCATGCTTTAAGAGGTTGAGAGGTATGTTCCCGATACATGTCTCTCAAGTGTCATGCTGTCACAACTAGTAGTCACTGCTGCAAATAATCCTGGACACAGATAGGAAACCAGTTGATGTATCCCTGTAGCACACTGACATAACAGCAGTTCAGGGTACCCCCTCCTGTGCCAGATATGTAACCCTGACATATATGAGTCCCCTCTAGTCATGTACCTTGAGTTGTCACAGTTTGCCTCATATCATTCCAGGCTGACAGTTTAATAGGTATGTTTGTATTACAGAAGCTATGGCCATAGGTAGATGTAAAGGGAGGACAGACCCATAGAGTATTGAGCAGTACTGTTGTAGAAAATAGAAGCACAAACAGTGGTTAATGGATTTTTTGTCTCTCCTCCCACACCTCATCTGCATCAATAATTACTCATATACTACAGGTATGCTGTGCTCCAACCCTAATGTTGGGACTTGTGTTATATTATCATTGATATGTTTGATTACTTGCATTTTAACATACCTTGTTCAAATACCATTGTTGGTGGCCTGTTGCATCAATGTTACTGGCATGCTGTTGTGATGCATACTTTTGTTCCATTTATGCATGTATTCTGTTTGCTATGCAACTGTTTCAAATCTGTTTTGCATGCTGTTATAACTAATCTTGAAATGTGTTCTTCATGACTAACCAAAATATTTTGTAAAACCTCAACACCATAGCATGTTTGGGAAGGCAGATTCCAGTGGATCCACCTGTTCTGCCTCATCTGGCCATGGCACTGGGCCCCAGCATATCTGGAACACAACCCGGATCTCTCTCATCCACTGGTCCTGCACCACCTTCAGGTGGAACTGCCTCAGGGGATGGGGGCCCATCCACACCTGGGAGCAGACAAGGACATGAGCCTGTCATGCACAGTCAGGTCCTGGATTTGGTGCATAGGTTTATAGGTTCATAGGTAGGTACTTGGCTATCGGCCCAAGGGCCTACACAAGCCTATCCAACAAGGTTTCCTGGCTTATGCCACCCAAGAAAGTTATTTTCCTGTGCCACTGATGAGCAGAGACACAGAAGTGATCCCCGGGGTGTATTTCCTATTTCCCATCCACTCATCAAGATTTTTTTTGAAGAGTGCTAATGAAGAACTTTGCTTGACATAGATGGGTAGCCTGTTCCAGAGTATGGGAAGTCTCTGGGATAGGACTCTATCCCTCCAGCATGTCCTATTTATTGTGGTGATAAGGTTTAGGTCCCTAGAGCGTGTAGCTCGGAGGGATTGGGATTTCTTTAGGTGTAGCATGTCCAACAGCTCTGGGTTTGACATAGCTTTATATGTTAGGCAGAGATCACCTCTGAGTAGGCGATAGGCTACAGAGTAAAGCTGGAGTTTTTTGAGGTGGTCAGTGTAGGGCATTTGTTTGAGCCCAGTAATACTCTTTTTGAGGTACTTCTGTGGCCTTTCCAGCTGCTGCAGATGTCTTGTGAGGTACATTCCAAAAGGGGTGTTGTACTCTATAATGGGTCTAATGAGTGATGAGTAGAGGGTAACGATGACCTCTTTTTTCCTGGACGAGAACCCTTTTATGACAAGGTGTGCCACGTAGAAGGACTTCCTGACTACTGTGGTGATGTGACTATCAAAGGAGAGACTACTGTCCACATGGGTCCCAAGGTCTCTTATCACACATCCGGTGTTAAGTAGATTGCTGCCTATGTGGTAGTTCATGGGTACAGAGTTTTTACCAAAGGGGATGACACTGCACTTTTTGGCATTGAGCTTGAGGCCATGGATCTGACACCAGGCATCTGTCTCAGAAAGGCCCTTCTGTAGGATGTTCACATCATTTGGGGACTTGACTATGGCTCCTAGTTTGCAGTCATCTGCGAACTTCGTTAGCCAGAGGCCTTCTGTGTTAGCCTGTACTTCAGAAAAGTAGATACAAAACAGGAGCAGTGCCAGGATGGAACCCTGTGGTACTCCACTTGTCACTGGTTTGAGGTCAGATTTGGAGGCTGCAACTTTTACAATGTGGGTTCTGTCAGTGAGACAGTTGGCAACCCATCTTATGACGTAGGGATTTATGCCTAGTTTATTGAGTTTAACTATAATTCCAGAATGGGGGATGGTGTTGAAAGCCTTGGCGAGGTCAAGATAGGCTGTGTGAACCACTTTACCCTCATCTACGGCTTTGGTGACTGCCTCAAAGAAGTCGATCAGGTTCAGGAGGCATTATCTGCCTTTCACAAATAGCACCCTTAATCTGAGTTTGGAGAGCAGCTGCTCCAGACTGAGGGCTGCCTGGCACACCTAGGGGGGCAGGCGACCCTTCCTGTCCAGCTCCCAGCACAGCCACCTATGGGGTCATGAAGGTGCAGAGATGACTGCCCATGGGTGGGGATCTCAGTCCCACTGAAACCATATGGGGGCCCATAGGCTTCAGATTCTCAACCACCCTCCCTTTCAAATGTGTTTAACCTCTCATGTCTCATATGCCACCCTTGTCTGCTGTCTTGCTATCTCCCTCCCTACCCAATCGACCTCCCCAGACGTACCTATAATCATTCCCCAACATTCCACTGTCACCTTAAAAAAAAAGACATCTGTCACAAAAAAAATATCTCCCCATAAATAGCTGTCTATTTTGCACACAAATCCACTGGACACATGTAATCTGATCCAACTGCTTTGACAACACATTTCTGTTGTCCTCACCCCTCTCTCTGGGGTTTGAGTGTCCAAATTCACCTCCAAATTCTGTACAAATGCACACCTGTTGCTGTATAAGAAATGGATAGCTATGGAGTTTCCCTACACCTGTCCTGCACATCCCTAGCTATCTTTCATATTATTTTTCCCTCAGTGTGCCACTTTTTCACCACTTTCCTATCACTCCTTTTTATTTTCTTTTAAAGAAATTAGCGTGGGTGTAAGCGAGTTTGCATGATGCTAAGTGAAGCCAACACAGATTAAGCAACTGTATGGTTAATAGTGTATTAGCATCATTTAACATTGCACAAACCCATGCAAACCCTCTTAAAGCCACTTAAAACTACTTTAATCACTCTGTCTCCATCAGCCACTGATCTGCCTAACAACAAAATAATCAGCTCTGCCAAGTCTCAAACCCAGAAACCTCTACACTATAGTCAGAGCAATCTACACTACACCATTTGAGCTGTAGGGATTTTGGATGCTTTTTTAAACATATGCAGTAGAGTCATTCAACAGTAGGGAAAAGATTCTGTAGAATCAGTCAGGTTTTGTATATATACATATACACATGTATATATCTATGGAGATGCATATATATTGAAAATTATATACATAATATATATAGAGATATACATATAAAATATATACATATACATATATCTTCTTCTCTTTCAGCTGTTCCCATTAGGGATCACCACAGCGGATCATCTGTTTCCATTTCTTCCTGTCCTCTGCATCTTGCTCTGTCACACCAACCACCTGCATG